>NW_014555756.1:450397-478498 GCF_001313825.1 Dinoponera quadriceps
GGGGGGGGGGAGGGATTGTAATCTCGGAGAAGAGAGCCATTTCACAAGCTTGGTTTAGACATTCTAAATATAGCTGGAGGCTCTATAGGCTTTCCGTACTGTGTCGTGCCATGCAGAGCAGCATTCTGCTGTGTTGCGTAGATCTTGCTCATTTTCTGCTGTCAGTATGGCACAATGCCAATTTTTATCTGAAAGTATCTGATAAATTTCTAATAGTTGTCTCTTCGCATACTTTATATCTGTGAATAAAGAGAAGTGCTGTATTCTTTACTTCAATATTATATCACAATTTTATTTTTATTATTTTTCTCTTGCTTTTTATTCTAAGAGGTTAACAACAGTATAACATGACCATTTGTTCCATGAAAACTTTATTGGAATGTGTGTATGTGAAGATTAGTGATTCCCCTTCAACTCAGCCGCAATATTCGACGCAGTCAGATTAATGTATTCGCATTGTTTCACTTGCAGATCATGGTTTGTAGAGCTGGTGAAAAGATTCAAGTATGTGCGATTCAATTTACTACGCCTTTCGAGGCTAATCATAAGCTTTGCACTAGCAACAAAATTTCCTTATTTGTATCTACACGCGTGAAGGATCTTTACAATTACATCGAAGAACATTATCACATCCGGGCAGATAATTTTAAGTTATTTTTATTCACGTCGTGCCAGATGGTTATTAATTACATTCTTTAAATATCCAGTATTATACATGTGATATACATACGCATAGTCTCATTTCTAATTTGTGTGTTTTGATATAATCCAATGTTTATGGTAGACCGATTTGTCCGAAGTGAAAGACAAAACGATGGAAGAAATAGGAGTGGATTTCTCGGTCGATCCGAATGAAGCGAAAAATACTCTCTTTGTTACTGATCCCACAAGTTCTTCCTGGTCGCAAAAGAACCCGGACTATGGTTTGCCAACGTATAATCTCGCAGCTGCACCGCCTCTCTACAGTCGACCTTTATGGGGAGAAGATGATAACTTCAAAAATTTCATTAAAACTGAGACAAGTACATACAATATGTCTGAATTAAGAAATTTTATTTATTTTTTTAACACATGTACTCGATATAACGTAAAGATCCCTTTATCATTTCAAGCATACATCTAACAATGCTTTCTTTAAGGTTACGTTGGTTTAGTCAATCAAGCAATGACTTGTTACCTGAACAGTCTTCTCCAAGCACTGTATATGACACCAGAATTTCGTAACGCGTTGTACAATTGGGAATATGTGGATGGCTCGGAAAAGGATGAAGCCCTGAGTATACCGTACCAGTTGCAGAAGTTATTTCTAAATCTGCAGGTACAGTACTCGTTTATATTTGCATTTATTTAAAATTTACATTTTTTTTTAAATGAATAACACAATACGTGTCTTCAAACAGACGTCCACAAAGTCCGCAGTAGAGACTACATCCTTAACCAAAAGTTTTGGCTGGGATTCTACCGAGGCATGGCAACAGCACGACATTCAGGAGCTTTGCAGAGTTATGTTTGACGCATTGGAACAGAAATTCAAGAACACAGAACAGGCTGACTTAATCAACAGACTCTACGAAGGTATAAAACTCATCACTGCGTATTTGTGAGAACAGTCTCCATAATTTGCCTTCTACGTTGCGCAGGAAAGATGATTGATTACGTTAAATGCCTCGAGTGTGGGACTGAGAAATCAAGAGAAGATACGTTTCTTGATATCCCATTACCGGTCAGACCGTTTGGAAGTAACGTTGCGTACACCTGTGTGGTAATACATTATTACGTTGCAAAATCTTGAATATAATTTTACTCACACATTTGTCTGTGTATCTGTATGGAAGACAAAAAACTTGGCTTTATAGGAGGAAGCAATCAGGGCATTTGTCCAGTACGAAATCTTGGAAGGAGCCAATCAGTACCACTGTGAGAAGTGCAATAAGAAGTGCGATGCGCATAAAGGATTAAAGTTCACGAAGTTTCCATATTTATTAACTCTACATCTTAAGAGGTTTGATTTCGATTACAAAACTTTTCACAGGATCAAGCTCAATGATAGGTGAGCTTATTGGGAAATTGTGCGCTTGATCGAAGAAAATCCGTTTCACTCGTGATCTCACTTTGTTACTTTTGCCGCCGCAGAGTCACGTTTCCAGACATACTGAATTTAAACCCCTTCATCTCGTCCACAACAAGTCAAGAGTCTCCGGGTGGCGAGGAAGACATTGGTTTAGGCATCAAATGCGACGATAGTTCCACAACGGATAGCGGCACATTGGATGATGATTGTATACCGTGTGACAACAGTCTCTCCAACAGCAATCACTCAGCCAATCACGATCAAGACGATGACGAAGGTAATATCTTGGGCGCTGTTGCCTTAATCTTTAAGTAAGAATAATCAAATTTTTAATAAAGGATCGAGTGTCTCTTCATCAGAGTGTCTCTTCATCTAATCATCCGGAGATTGGCGCAGTCTTATCGAGATTACGTGAAAATTGTCGTTGAAAACGCTTATCTGTCGACAGGCATAGATATGAGCAACGGGCCGTCGACATCGAATTGTACCGTACATAACCACGAGAACGAGAAGAATCGCGGTACCTATATGCTGGGAAGAGGCCCATATCAATATGAATTGTTCTCCATCATGATCCACAGTGGAAGTGCGAGTGGAGGCCATTATTACGCTTACATTAAGGATTTTAGGACACAAGAGTGGCTGTGTTTCAACGATCAGAGCGTGACGCAGGTACCTGAGGGGGAGTTTAGTAGTTTAAAATGTCTAAAGTAAGCCATCGACGGCTCACGTTAGCATTTTGATGTCAGATCACCCACGATGACATTCAGAAGACGTACGGTGGTGGGCCCACAAGGGCGTATTACAGCGGTGCATACAGCAGTAGCACGAATGCGTACATGCTCATGTACAGGCAAATCGATCGTGCTCGTAATTCCTTGCCTATGCAAGTCCAAGATTTTCCGCGACATATCCAGGTAGTGAGACGTTCGAGTTTCGAATGAAAAATCCCACATGTATATTAGTATGTTATCTCATATACGGTGCTTATTTTTAGGAATTACTGAAGAAGATGAAGGAGAGCGAGGATAATGACAGGAAAAATCGCGAGAAACAGATGTCGATACCCAGGCTGAAGGTTTACTGTCATCATCCGGTGAAGGGGAAGTTGATGGACATCAAGTTATACCTTATGGCCGACACTACTTGGGTCGAAGCGACTGAGCAAGCGTACAAGAAATTCGGCCTTGAGAACATCGTGAATCTGGATCAGTGTCGTTTAGTTAGTTACGACCATAACATCGACCTGATAGAATGTAGTTACGATGACAGAGAGCAAGAGTCCGTTGCTAGTATTTGGCAGAATCAACACGGATTCGATTTGTTGTTAGAAATTCGCCGTAAAGATCAGAAGTTCGAGACATTCTTGCCAGGTGGTAAGTATGCACGCATCCGCATGTGCGCACGCATGTGTTGCACAGCTAATTATGTATTATATATATATGTAATCACAAGTAGTCAAACCGACGATGAATCTCTGATCACGTTCATCCCGTAGGAGTTGCCACAAAGGTGTTTGTCATAGATGTAGCTAGAGAGGAGGTAATTGACGGTCCGATCAATATCCGAGGTTTATTGTCGCAAAGTGTTAAAGAGTATAAACAAACCGTAGGAAAAGTAATTAATATGGATCCTAAACAAATGAAAATAATATTACCAAAGTACTCAGACTCGTATGATCTCGTGGAAAACGACGATAGCGATCTTCAGACTGAAGGAATTTATAACGTGAAAAAAGTATTCGTATTAACGATGAACGATACTGATAATAACAAACCTCTTCAAGAATCGACGGTGTATAAGATCATAAAGAACTTCAAGTACGTTATTTCCCTACACATTCAGTTGCCGGATATCAGCAAAGGTGAGTCATTTGTGCATATATATATATATATATTCGTAGGTACGTGATTATATAATATAATGATTACTAAATTACAAACAATTTTTTACGCAGAAGCGTTGGAGGAATTGAATATCCCGTCATTGGTAGATAAATACGAGGAAAAGGAGAAACCCATCAGCAACGGCTTGCCGAAACTGGGCGTTACCGAGTCACATTGGGACGTAAATTCGAAGTATAATGAAGCCTCCAAAGGTAGCGTCGCACGTAGCAACGAGGACACCACCATACGGAACATAAGCCCTCAGTTGGGAGAAGCCGAGGAGTGGAATACTCCCGAGCAGAGTAACAGCGAGGACAGTAGCCTCAGCGACAGCGACAAAACGTTGGTAGGCGACGCACCGGAGGACGAGGATCCCCGACCGCCGACTTCATGGGAGCCCCGTCGCTTCCGCGACGCGGAGATTTCGAAGCAGTTCGAGATAGAAAACTGGGACATCGGTGACGATTCTGATTGCTATTTCAAAGCGACGCCGCACATGGATAGCACTCAAAAACGTGAGTCATTCGATTCAAACCTTTTTCTTTTTTTCTAGCGACTTCTAGTGACGTCGTATATCGGTCGGTGTCTTGATTCGATGCTGTCTTCTTGTTTCGCAGTACTTAAGGTATTAGTAGACAAGAGAATGAGATTGAGTACCTTGAAGAAAGAACTGGAGCCGCTCGTGGGTGTATCCGTGGAGTACTTCAAAGTTTTTCGCCTATCGAATGATACCGGCGAATCGGAGTGCAGCTGCTTGACAGAACAGCTCAACTCGTACAACGACGGCGAAAGGCTCAGCATAAAACTCGGACGTGCCCTGCGTAGTGGAGAATTCAAAGTGAAACTGTATCAGTTATTGATCGACTCTATTGAGGTACGCACGATAATGATCGTTCTCTTCCTACATGTGCATACAAAGTATCGTCGCAATATATATCGCCGATATCTTTTATCTAACGCGATTAATATTTCGTTCAGCCTTACAAATTTTTGTGCGAATGGATCGTCTCGAAAAACATGACGGTCGGACAAGCGAAGAAGGAGATACTGGCGGAGATCAAGAGAAAGTACGACATCGACATACCGTATGAAAGATGCAGGCTTAGAGAAAAATATTGCAAAACAGCGTCGAAGGTGTTCTTGGACGAGCAGAAGTTCGACGACCTCCGGTCACACTTGCAATTCGAGATGATTATTCAAGAGCTGCCGGATAAAGAGACGGTCACGGACTCCAATCAGATTGTCTTGTTTGTCAGGAGGTGGTTGCCGGCAAAGTTAGTGCTGGAGCAGTTCCAGGAGATAGTTCTGGAGAATAGAACCGTCGAAAAACTAAAGAAGAAGGTAAGTCGCGCGGGGAAAGTTATTTGTTTTTTTTATTGAAAGATGGAAGAGGATGATATACGGGAACTAATTTTCATTGATCTCCCTTATTCTTAGCTCTCCTCGATATCAGATATTCCGGAGGAATATATCAATATAGCGAAGGGGAAAGGCGCTTTTCCGTGCGACAATTCCGTGTTGCGAATCCAAAACGAGCATGACTGGAACGAACATAATGATAGTCTGTCTATCAACTTCGAAGATGGTGACGTCTACTTATATAGGTATATTATTATTATTATTATTATTATTATTATTATTATTATTATTTATAATATATATATACATTATATTGAATTTGATCTGTCAATGAATATCTTAATCATGACTGTTTCTTAAATTTTAGGGATAGTAGGGAAAATCCGAAACGACTAAATCCTGACGAGGTAATGGAAATCGCTTTTAAAGAGAATTCACGCTTAACGCCGCTTTCTACTACTTCGAGTTACAGTCCACGTCGGGAGAGAGCACTTAAAATATATTTGGATACCAAATGATCGTCCATAGAGAGAGAACACGCATCTCCTAAAAATCAGTTGCTAAATAGGCAAGTGTGCGAACACAAAACATTTGCACACAAGATGTTTGTATGTTGGCCATTTGTGAAATCAAAATTTCACCAAATGCCGAGTGTTTTGTGTTCCAGTGTGTCTTCAGCATTTCGAAGCTTCCGCGTTCCTGAAGGTTTTCGGCTTTTTGTAATTATTAGACTTTTGAAATTGTTTGGATTCATGAGATATATAGTAACACGTCATTTCGGGTCTCGGTTATCGCATCAAGTGTTGAGATTTCTAGGACTCGTATGGAGTATAAAATATCTGATAATATCCGGTCTGTTGAATCAGTTTTCCATCTATGCGAAATCCAACTAAAGAGCACAATTGTCGATTAAGAAACGAAAGGAAACGAAACCGATGAGAGGTGGGCGGTGAAGAAATTTCTTGATATACGCTCGACGAAAGTTCATATATGCGAGTTATTGACTTCTCAGTTTCTTGCATAACTACGTAACTTGAATTCCTGTCACTTCCTTATTTTGGCGAATCTGCTCGATTTCCCACTGTAGACAATTTTTATATACATACACCTCTCTATATACTTGTTTAAAGGAACATATAAGGCATTGATCTTTTCGTCGAAAGGCTTTCATACACGTCTAGTATCGAAAGGCATCACCTTCGTCCAACACACTTTCGTCATCGTTCCTTTTGTTGTCACTTGTCTCTGGTATAACGATGTTTATTAACCCTTTTAATGCCAAACAATAGACGACATTCTTCTGTTCTGCTAATTGAGCTTACGATTTTCTTAACGGAGGCTTCAATAACTTTTATCACCATCTTCCGAATCCGATCATTTGTACTAATAGCATTAACTCGACTTGTGCCGAAACCCACATGTACAAATGTGATTAATCTTTTAATAACAGATATGTTAGTTACGTATTGATTATCTTTTAATTAATCATTTAACTATTATTTGCTATTCGCTATTAATGTATAACGTTCAAAGACAATAGTGCAATCATTTTTGAGAGAGAGGAATCTCGAGTGAAACGGGATATTATTTGTTTCTCCTCGCCATATTATTGACGTACAAATCCTGTAGCATACTGCTGGGTAAACTTATTCGCTTATATTTATATTTGATATTGGGGTTTTATATTTCATGATTTATATTCATTATTATACCTTGCGTAATTTCTGAAATGATTATGAAAAATGTTTTTGAAAAGAACGGTTATGAAAAATATTGTTACGATATAATCAATATATGCACAAGAAGAGATTAATTTCTGGTCATATTTATTATTTTTTAATTTGGAGTTTTCTTGTGTAATTTAACTGTAAATATTGTATCAGTGTAAGTTTTTTTTTAAATTTATTTTTACGCGAAAATGTGCAAGCTTTTTATATTTTATACCATGTGTTGAATCAAGGTTAAAAATATTATTTTGCATTTACTAGATATTTAATTTAAAATAACTTTCGCTTTCTTCTCTCTACTGCAAAAAACATGGCATTGGAAGGGTTAAAAAACATAAAATTTATACTACATTTCCCATACATATCGTTTTAATTAAATCGCTTTAGTGGCAACAAATGTGTGGCATGACAGCAGAATGAAAGTGATTCCTCTAAGGGAAAGAAACTTTACAACAAGTTTTTCGCGTGTTTTGCATTATTTTTAAAACGATGTTGGCTGTTGTATGGCAAATTAATTACGTCTTTGTAATGTTTAGCGTAGATGTAACGTATATTTATTGCATATTTGTTATTGCGAAATAGTTTTCGGATTATACTGTAATTACCGCGGGTACGCATCCATTACATTACATATAGTAACGGCCCAAATGAACAAAATAAGAGAATGTGTAAGATACGATTTGTACTAGCGAAATTTATGTTGGAATAAGTTGTAATACACTTTTAGTTGAAAAATTGAAACCTAATATAGCACCCGCTTGAACACTGTTCTCAAAGGAATACTCAAGCTTTCGATTTTATTCATACCTGGATGCACATCGGAAATGTTTGATTAAAATTTAAAACGTTACATATACGACGAGTAACGTTTGAAAAAATATATCGAGTGTTTCTTAACGATATATTAATCTGTCTCGAGAGTCGGCGGTACTGAAATACGATTACGAGCTCGTCCTCATATTTTGTGCAGTATTTACCTTGTTTTGCCGCAATTACAGAGAAAAGATAACGTAAATATTCCTAATTTCCAAAAATAGAATGTTCATTGCTTTAGTCACCAATATTTATCTGCTTAAAACCTGCTTTCACATGGCATTCTGTTAACTGTTTTTCTTTCCCTTTTTTCCTCTTTTTTTTCCTTTTTTCTTCTAAAGATGAAAGATTGATAAACTGGACCAAGTGGTAACTTAATAGTTCTATTTGTTGCATCTTTATTTATTTTGTTATCCTCTATTAACATTTTATTTATCACTCGAGCTAGGCT
The DNA here is from genome assembly GCF_001313825.1 of Dinoponera quadriceps. Taxonomy (NCBI): domain Eukaryota; kingdom Metazoa; phylum Arthropoda; class Insecta; order Hymenoptera; family Formicidae; genus Dinoponera; species Dinoponera quadriceps. The sequence continues at coordinate 458,705 of NW_014555756.1, forward strand.
TTAAACATAGTTTGATCATTGTTTCTTTCTTTTTTATAATCACTGAATGAGAAAGAATGTCGACGCTGTGTCTTTTTAGCAAGATAGATAACAATAAATTTAAGAGACAGTGAAAATACACATTTGATCCTTTTTATGGATAAGTTAATTGTAAAATTACGGAATATATCTCTATTGACACTAATATGGATTGTAATTTAAAATTCTCCAATCACCGACGATTAAGGGTTATTCTCTGTATAATACACCGAAGTTATGAAACAAATTATATTTATAATTATTAACAATGAAATACTAAAATGTCTGAATTTGCTATTTAAATATATTATTACCCGTATTTTATTCCCTCTGATCCTTATATACTTAATTAGAAATATACAGGATGCGTTTTACAAATCTGTGTCGTTTCACGCAAAAGTTGAAGGGTGAGAGATTACAAATACTAACTAATTTTTTGTCTTATTACAGGGATATAATTTGTAACATTCATAAAATACACATTTTCTTAAATAATATTTCTCGATTAAATGTAACTTGAATTACGTCAACAGATATATCTCATTTTATACATATATAATTTTCTTTATAGATATTTAAAATATACATAAAAAGTCCTGACTCTTACAGAAAATTTCAATGATTCTATAAGCGGGAGCAAGACTTGATTAAAGAAACATTAAAATTTTCACATATATTTGGCAAGGTTCGTGATAATTACATGTTCAACAACGAGACTTCAATTGTTGTCTGCGCAAACGATTGTCTAATCGTGCTAATTGTTCGAGAAAACCAGCGTTTGGATGGACATCTCGACATACACGGATCATTCGCAAGGCGTCGACTGCTAACATTTTCTTTTTTATCATTAAATATGCAAGGACACAAGTGGCACTGCGAGATACACCCTGCATGCAATGTACGAAAGCTTTACCTGAGACAAACGGAAATTTTTAATTTGTGTAATGAATATCATATCACGATGAAAGATAGAAGATTAACATAGTCAAGTTACCTCCTGTGGACATTGCTTCATCAATAAAATCAGCTACTGTGTAGAAGTATTTACTAATGTCTGCTGTAGGTAAATCTGTGACTAGAATACCGTAATATTTGATATTTGTATCTGCATAATAATCACTATCCGTGTTGACAAATCCAAATCTTTTCCCCTCGGCGGCATTCAGTAAGTGAGTTATACCTAGCATTTCAAGATACTTCTTGTTCTTTGCTGTCACGCTGCGTAAGGAGATCATTGGGATGGTTTAGTTTCAGAATGATTTAGCTTTGTTATTAATTTGTTCTAATTTTTCTGTACTTTTGTATGCTCACCCATTGCCAATATATATTCTAGGATACACTTCGTCACAGTCAATCTTTTGATGAGCTCGAAAGTATTGCAGGTCCTTAATATTAGGATCATAACTTGATCCTGGCAATGGTTGGAATTCTGTTTTTGTTTCATACAGAGCATACGTTAATTCAGCTCCTGTTGTTTCTCCACCTGGTAGTGGTTGCCGGAAATCCTGAGTATATAAAATAAATATCAGCACGTAAATAAGTAACAAGAAACATGCGTGTTCATAAGATTTCATAAATTGTCAAGTGTTTGCAATTCGAAAATTATCGCTTTGATATTGATATTTCAATTTAAAAAATAAATAAATAAATAATAAGAAACATTGTGTGTTCATAAAATTTCATAAACTATCAAGTGCTTACAATTCTAAAATTATCGCCATCGATATTAATAATTATTCAATAAAAAAAAAATGCTCTTATATAGTTCGGAGAATCAATACATTAGTTATATGTAACGGATACAGGAGAGAATTGTTACAATTTTAATTGCGCGTTATTGTTTTGGAGTGAAGGTTTGTTGAGTAAATTCCTTACCCGATCATTGTCTCGCCATGTGACCCTCCTCATCGTGCGAACTACGGTAAACTGTGGTCCTCAGTACGTAATAAAAAGGAAGAAAGTGTGATCACATTCAAAATTTATTTTTACATTATATTGCGAAACCCTGTGGGCAAGCTAAATAAAACTTGCAGTGTGCGTCACGAATGATGGGTGCGGTCCGTTTGATGCTTCTGTAGGTTCCAAAATTTTTGTTACACGAAATTACCACAGTATATGTATAACCAGTAGTGGCATTCCGAATCGGTCCGTTTGATATTAACGTCTGAAGTCACGTGACATGCCGCCATGTTCTTGGTAGTAGCAGCGCACTAATATTTAAATTAAGAAAACGAAAGGCAACTCATAATTTCTATATAAATATTGAAAATTTGCAATATATAAATATTATAAATATTGAAAATATAACATTAAAGTAACGCAAGTAATCATACAGAAGTGAACAACAAAATTAATAAATAATATATATATTGTATTACAATGTATTATATAATATAATTTGTGTGATTTCTAACAAATAGATAATATTTTTACCTTTATATTTAATATTATTCATAAGCAAATTGATACATATTGTGATCGTTTATAATTGAAACTTTGCACAATGAATAAATGGAAAGAATTGACTTTAGGGTTTTTTTAGGTTAGTTTTAGTATTTTAGAATCTAAAGCTCGATTCGGGCTGGAGTGCCATTGGAATGGAAAGTGGCGACTCGTAGCGGAAACTTTTCAAAGTCTAATACTGATATCCGAGAGTAATAACGAGTCAAAGGAATTGCTTGACCCCTTATTCCACTTCGAAAATTAGTTCAGAAGTCTCCGCTACGAGCCGCCACTTTTCCCGACGAGAAATCAAAGTCGTGGTAAAATCAACAGGACTCTCCTGTCATTCACCCGTAAACAATACGAAAGCGTGGTTCGATAAACTCTCTTAAACATTTTCGGGATATTTATCGTTGTATCACGTGTGAAATATGGTTTACTTACATTTTCCGTCGAATAAATACACGGAGGAGGAAATGATGCTGCAGGCTAAATATAACAAACTTAAAAGAAAGGTACGTAGTGTAAGGTTAGACTTGTATCAATATTGAAGATTATTTTATTAATCGTTTATATCAGATCGATAGATATTCCATTGGTACTCAAAGATTTTTTTACGTACCATCGAATACATGCGCACCGTTGTTTTCTTGATATTACAGAAAAAGGCATTGCAAGATCTGAAAGCTCCCAAGCAGGAAGCAGAACGTATTCCTCAAGCGCCAAAACGACCGACGGAGGCGAGAGATGCGCGCGAAGTCGCCAAGAAGTTGATTAAGTCCGGTGTAATTACAGCTCCGAAAATACCCAAGCGACCGGAACAAACTTTCAAGAGACCCCGTGGTTTAGAGAGAAAATTGAACAGTACAGAGAAAACCATTAGCTCTTACCAACCATTCTCAGCCACTCAACTGGAGGAGGAGGAAACGGAAGCAGCAAGGCCTAGAGTAAAAGACTTGTACGATAGTTTTGTCAGCGCTGAAAATACTGACGACAAGAACGTCGCTGACACGCAATCTGTAGCTAAGCCAGAAATTAAGCCACGAGGAGGAAACACAATATTCGTGTGTGGTTATAAGATAACAGAGGATTACCTTAAGAAACATTTCCAGAGTTTTGGGAATATCATTAATATCTCGATGGAAGTGGAGAAGAAGTAAGTACAGGATGTTTTACTGTCGTACAGGTTAGGTTTAAATAATGACGTGTACATTGAGGAATTTAACATATGAAATATTTCTATAGACATACAACTATAGATACAACAATAATTGGTTCTATAATTTCTTTTCGTTTTTTATAGCCGTGGGTTTATAACTTTCGAGAAAGCTGATGCAGCCGAAAGAGCGATCAGCGAAATGGACGGCAGTATGGTTTCTTCGATCCAGTTGAAAGTATCGTTAGCCAGGAGGCAACCTATAATCGAACCCGTCACCGATGCCATGTCTAGTTCTATGTGGTCACCGATTGCAGCTAACTATTCTCAGAAAAGTGTGCACAAAGATAGGCGGGATCTTAAAGTGTACGAAGAGGATCTTTTTCAATAAAGACTAAGGTAGAAATACCTTCGTTGTCACTGCCTTGCACACGATGCAAGTTACATAGTCATTTGAATATATTTCATATCTACTTTCTTAAATAATATTTATGCTATTTATTTCGAATGTTACACCTTATCATTGCGGATACCCAGGAGTTCATATATCCGATAGATACCTCTTACATTAATGATATATTAGACATTTTGCGTGCTTCGATACAATTATATATCTGTGATGCTCGGAATAATTATATATTTGGCACAATACGGTGTAATACAATTTATTTCTTTACAAACCTGTCTTTCGCTTCATTTCGTTACATTATTTCGACATTTGTACAAGAGCTACAATTCCGTTTTTCAATTTCTCACTCCGTTCTATTTCTGCATACGTACATTTTTTTTTCTTTGCTTTTCAATCATTTTCTCCGACGTGAAATTATATTGTTATACAAAATAAATTTACAAGAATATGAAATTTTAATTTCTACGAACCAGTGAACCCTATACGCGAATCGGTATATGCAGTATGTATAGGCAAATGTGGATCGTGCATTGCAGACCGACCGTGTTTATTGAGGCGGATTAAAATAATCCCAGTGGTGATAATACGTTACAGTTCGCGTGCTACCGAAGTAATATATCAACAAGCCTGCGATGAGAAGTAAGAGGGCACATATCGCCAGTTCCACCTCTCTGACCTTCTCCACCGTGTCGTCGCTCCTCAACGTCGACGCCAGGTACCTCGTGAAGTGCCTCATGGCTCTTATGCCGGCCGTACGGAGAGCGTGGAGCAGCTGCTGCGTAGCGTCCGCAACACCGGGCTCTTCGGTGGTATCACGTTGGCTCGTCGTCGTCGTCGGTGTGTCGCTCAGAGAGAAGAACTGGCCTGGAATCTCGGAGGCCGGGAAAGCAATGAAATGTGTCGTGCTGAGGGGGAAGGGGGGTACTGGCGATTGAGAGGACTCCCTTTGTCCAGTCTGAGGGGGTCGTCCCGTGTCAGAAGTTTGGGAAATGACGGCACGCTGAGCGGCGTACTTCGGGGCGTCGTGTTCCGCATCGGAAGAATAGGAAATAACGGCACGCTGCGGCCGAGCGTCTATCGAGATATCGCGGCCCGGTGTCGCGTCGGGCGTGTCCGGGGTCACCGAGATGACCGGCGGCAATGAGCGGACCGGCGACGCGGTTTGCCGCGTGATACCTCTCGCTGGCGAGGGGGATCTAGATCTCGACTTGCGAGGAACTTGTTCTGTGCTGTCGGACGCATCGTCCTTGTCGCAGCCACGAAGACACGTAGATGTTGCGGTCGACTCGGTAGTGGTGGTAGTGGTAGTGGTGGTGGTAGTAGTAGTAGTAGTAGTAGAAATAGTAGAAGTAGTCTGGTCAGAGCTACTCGGAGGTTCGGCCGCGCGTTCCGGTGATACCCTCAATTCGGAGGACCGGCTCGTGGGCACGTCCGACGCCGGAGGGAACGAGGCACGAGATTCGTCCACCACGTGGGGGCCCGACGTGGTGGCTGGCGAGCTCAAAGTAAGGGGGTGTTCGGAATCTAAAATTCGTAACGACTTATCTTGAGTATCCTGAGCGGCTGTAATTGTAAGCGGGTGGTGTGTGACGGGCTCGTCTCTACCCGTTGACTCTAACTGATCTATCGTAAGTGTCTGTGAGAGAAGGGAGTCTGGGCTTGCAACGGGGGGAGCGACTGAGAAGAGGGTGTGTGGTGCTTCCTTATCCTGGGTATCTAATACGTCAGTTTTAACAACCTTTTGCTCCTCGCCAGCCTCCCCGGGCATCCCCTCATCTTCCACAGCTGGCGGCTCGACGCGCATCGCTTCGACGGCCTCGTCGCCGGACACCTCCTCCGCCACTGCCCGCGAAAGCCGCTGTTCCTCGCTCGCTTCCGGCGCGGGAACGTCGGTCACTCGGCGACTCACCGCCTCTTCCCACTCTTGCTGCTGTCTCTCTCGCGCCTGGGAAATCGCCACGGTCTCCAAGTGGCTCCTGATGGCTATCAGCTCCCTGATGATGGCCGGCGACAAGCGCTCCTCCATGGTGCCGCCGCCTCGCAGTTCCGACGTTGCGATCACCATCGCGTCCACCTCGGACGCCACGATCTTGTGCGCCTCGATCTGCGACACGCTCAGCCGGTCGACCTTCAGATCGCCGACCTCGAGACTGCTGATCCTCAACGGCTCGTCGGAGAACAGGGCCGACCTGATCGCTCGTAACTCCTCCTCTTCTCTGCTTCGCTCCTGGAGATGCGGCGCCGACATGTGCCTGCTCGTCCGCTCGGTCTCCCTCGTAGGCGACGGTGCCGTCAACGACACCGTGTCGAACGCCATCCGACCGATCTCATCTTCCCGCTCCTCCTCTCGCTCCTCATCCTTCCTCAGGATGTGTGATATCAACGGCAACGGCGGTACCGGCGGTGTGCCCGTCCTGGACGGACTGGGTATGCGCTCCATCGACACCATCACCTGCGAGCCCGACCTGGAGGGCGTCACTATGAGCTTCGCCTGCGTCACTTCTTCCTCGATCACCATGTCGTCGGGCAGCGGGTCGGTCTGCGTAGCCGCCGTCGTCTCCGCGAACTCGAACGGGGTGCGAGGTCGCTCGACGACCGAATGTTCCCTCTTCGCCCTGGGTGGTCTCGGTGGTGCCGGCAACGGGCGACCCTGGATCTTGTGGAGCACCTCGTCCCTGTGCTCGTCGTCCAAGTCGATCTCGATGTACGGTGTGAACTCGTCGGCTGCCAAGAGCGTCGGCGTCGTGCTGACGGTGATCGTCGTCTCCGACGTGACCGTGTCGCTCGGGGGGCCCGCGAACCTACTGGCGGGTCCGAGGGTGCTGTACGCTCGCTGAGGTCGTTTCGGTGCGGCCGACCTCGGCGTGGTGGCGAACTTGTCGCGTCTTCTCCTGGGCGGCGGCGGCCTCGGCGGTTTCTCCCGTTTCTCCACGATCGCGTAGCCGGAGAGGTCGCGCGCCGAGCTGCTCTCGTCCGCCGGTATGTCCTCCTCCACGTATCCCGCCTCCGGCAGGGACTCCGCACCGTGCGACGTCCTGTCCTCATCGGCGGCGACCGACGTCGTCCTCGAGCGGGACCTCCTCTTCGGTGGCACCGGTGTAGCGTTCCTCGGCCCGATCAGTTCCTCGACGTCGTCCCGACTCGCGACGACGTCGCCCTCGGCAAGCAGCTGCTGCGACCGTCTCACCGGTGTCGTCGGCGCCTTCTTGGAAGCCGCGCTTTCCATCTTCCAGTCGCGATGACCGTTGCAGATCGGCTCGACGTTCCTCCGGTCGGCCACCGTGTCCCGGTGCGAGCGCTTCCTGCGCATCGGCACGGCCGGCGGCGGTGCGGAGAGGAAGGGGCTCGACGACGACTCCATGGGAGGCACGATGGTGGCGGGTGGTGTCGAGGCCGACAGTATGGACGTCTCCAGCGGCGGCTGCGACTGGCTGCGCAGCGACGACCTGGATTTCCTCCGCGCCGGCTTCACCACGACTATGTCGTCCAGCGGCTCCAGCTCTCGAGGCTCCGGCTGGATCGCACTTTCCGCTTGGTACACCACGCGATGTCTGGAGTCGCTCCGGGTGCGCTCGCGGAAGACCTCGTCGACGATCGACGCCTCCCGGCTGCGCCGCGCCCCGCGTTCCCTCTTCGGTCTGACCGGCGGCGCGACCTCCTCCTCCTCCTCCACCTCCATGGAATCCTCTTCCTTCCGCTTCCTCAACGAGCGCGTTCTCACGGGACGCTGGGGCGGCATCTCCTCGTCCTGCAAGGCGCACACGATCTCCGCCCTGAGGGCGTCTCGGATCTCGTCCGGCAGGTAGCTGCCGAGATTCATGTCGTCCTGACTGATGCCGCTCGCCCTCAGGAAGAACTCGTCGGAGTCGATCTCTTCGATGACCCCGCGGCGTCTGCGGTCGCAGGAGCTGCCGCTCGAGTGCTGCTGTTCCCGATCGGACCGCGTCGAGGAGGGCTCGTGCTCTTCCAGGTCTTCCTCCATCTCCGGCCCTTCTTCCTCCTCCTCCTCGGACGCCATCTTGCGGAACCGCCGCGGGTCCACCGCCATGAACGCACCCTCGTAGCCGGCTTCCTCCAGAACGCGCGGCATGTCCTCGTCCAAGGATCGCGACCTCGGGATCGGTCTGAACTTCTCCTCGAGCACCACCCGCTCGTCCGAACGCCAATCCTCCTGATCCTCCCCTTCGTCTCGGGGAGCATGTTTCGCTTCCTCGTCGCCGTACAGTCTCGGCTCCTCCTCAGGCTCGTAGGACTCTTCCTCCTTCCTCCTCGACGCCTTGTGGGACCTCCTCGGCGGTGGCTGGCGGTGGTCCGACACCTCCTGCGAAGACTCCTGCTCGTAGTCCATGTACTGTATCTCCTCGTCGTCGTCGTAGCGTCGCTCCTTCCTCGCGTCCTCCCACGGGATCGCCCGGGCCGCCGCCATGATCTCCTCCTCCGTTCGGACGGACAGCCTCGGCTCCTGGGGCTCCTCCAGCGAAGCCTGGTGCCACGGGGGCGAGCCGTCGCTCGCCGTCGCCTCAGCGCGTTCCTGAGAGGACGAGTTGCCGAAGTGTCGCGCCCATTTGGCGCCCAGAGGCTTGCCCTTCCGCGCGCGCGGGTACGTCGCGCTCTCCGCCGACTGTGCTCGGGAAGAGTCCTTCGGCGACGACGTCGCGTACTCGCCGCGCCTCTTCGACTTCTTGTCGAAGATGCGCGGGTACGTGGCGAAGTCGAAGATGTTGCGCTTCGAGCCGGCGGTCGACTCGGTCGAGCGTTGCTTCTGCTGTTCGCGCAGCGAGGGCGGCCGTTTGACGCGCGCGAGAGCGTCCGCCAGGCGGATGCTGGGCTTCTTGATGGTGAACTTCGACCTGTCCGGGAAGTTGAACTTAGGTCGCTCCGGCAGGTGGAACTTGGACCGATCGGGCAGGCTGAACTTCGGCCGGTCCGGCAGGCTGAATTTCGTCGTCTTCTCGGAGATGGACGTCCTGATTCGGTCCATCCGACTGGGCCTCTTCTCCGACGCGCGGGACTTGTCCGACTTGCCACCACCGCTGGCTGATGATCGCGCCGTCTTCTCGGCTTTCTTCCGTTGCGGAAAGGTGAACGTGGGCCGCTGGATCCCCCGGAGCCGAGAACGCAGCTTGCTGGCCTGGGTCTTCAGGCGTTGCGGCAGACCGCGCGCGCCCCGCCGAAGCGGCAGCTCCTCCATCGTCGACGAGTCTACCTGCAAGCGGCGGGAATGCTTCTGTGAGAGAGAGAGAGAGAGAGAGGATTCGGGATAGAAGAAGCGTCATTGAACAATCTAACGACGTCGGGAGACGACGAATCTTCATAATTCCTCTAATCTTTGTAATAGGTACATCGTTCGATTTCTTCTTAGAAGGACTTTGAATTTTCGCGGACTCGAAATGAGCTTCTTCGAGCTTGACGAAAATAGGCCGGAAATTCTGCCGTCGAGCGCGTCAATCACGTCAATCACGGGGTCCTTCTTCACGCGTGGCGTCGAATTCGTACTTCTTGTCTGCGATTCGATCGACGTTCTCATTGAAAAATAATAACAAGGTCGGGGGATGATTAATACCTCGAGTGCTACGCTACGAGAGCTGGCATATATTTTTGGTCGCGATTGCGCAACGGATGGAAAAGCTCGGGCGTTCTCTGGAACGTGACGCGAGCGCGATTGCACAATCGGACAGTGACACGTCCCAGTCTCTTTTTTTTTTTTCGCGCGCGGATTTCGCTAAATATAGTCACCCATTCTTCGGCGCGCGAGTAATGAACTGAAGAGACAATAAGAGCCGGTTTTCTCCGGTCTTACGATTCCCTTTGAAATTCCGTGGCTCTCCTATCGATTCGCGCGTGCGTCAGCTCTCTTTCTCTCTTTCTGCCTGGCCAGCTATATTTAATCCCATTTTATTTTATCCGAACAAATCGCGCTCGCGTCGATGAGTAGCCGGAAGGGTCAGCCGAATGCTCCGAGTTAACCCTTCGCACCCGAATAAAGTGATAAATTTAAGCTAGCTCTTGATAAGATTTGTTCCTTTTGTGTAGAATATAAGGAAGAAATGTACACAATTTCTAGGTCCCGCGAGATTTTGCCATGATTCTTTTTCATGTATCTTCGAAAGAATATTATATAATCTTCTGGAATTAAATAAATAAAATGAATAAAAAAAATGAAATGATAAAATACTTAAAAGTAAATAAGTAAAATATTTAAACCGAATGATTCTGAATTAAAAATACTTCTGAAACTGAAATAAGTTACGAAATAGAAAGAATCACAACGTGCGATAAGAAATGATTAAAATAATTTAAACCCTTGATTAAGGTGAGCTGAAGAAATTTAATTTAACAAAAGGGTCTTTAGGAGCAAAACACGGATGTTATAGTGTCATTAGAATATGAATATTATCGGTATTAATTTTATTTGTGGAATAAAAGGCATCCCACCCGGAAAGTGGTGAATGTACAGGTTCAACTGCTGGCTGAGGCAGTATTTTTCGCAACATGATGAAGTGGAATAAAAAAATCGCCTACTAATTAATTTAGCAATTGAATGGAAAGTTTCTCAGAGAAATTGGATTTACAATAACATCACTGGGACGCAAAGATTAGTTTAAGCGTGAAAGATAGACGCACCGCGCGCGAGATTAATCGAGAATATTCAGCACAGCCGTGCTTCGCTCCTACAAAAGTTCGTTAAATTTCTTCATAAAGAATTCAGTAAAAAAAGAAAAGAGAACTCAATTCTTTCAGCCCGGTAGATGAGAGCGGACACGCTGGTGCGAAGGATTAAAATAGGTCCCCGTGTCCGCTCGATCGGCGCGGACACGGCACGCTATTTACCTGACTGGTGTTGACCTCGCCGTCCGTCCTGGACTCGGTGTAGGGGGTGGGCGCGTCGAGGAACCGCTCCTCGAGTCTGTCTTGGAGTTGCTGCGCTGTCGGTGGAGGCTCCTGCTCCTCGGAGGTGTCGCCGTAGGTCGTCTCGCCGAGCTCGCGACCCTCCATCGCGCTGTCCTCGATCTTGCCGTCCAACGGGAGCACCAAGTCGCCGTCCAAGATCAGCTCGGCCGGCAGCCGAGCCCCCCGGTCGTCGATGCTGTCGTCGCTGTCGGCGACGGGCATCACGTCCGTGTCGGTGATCCGCACGACCGGCGCCATCGCCGGATGCGGCAGCGACGGCGGCGCGATCGGTTCGTATTCGTGCTCACTGTAGCGAGAATTCATGTTTCGCCCGTGAAATCTCTTTTGTATCGGGGCTCGACCCAGTTCGGTCGACCGCCTTCCCGCCGGCACTTTTTCCAAGTGCTCAAAGTGGATCTTTCTTTCTCTGTGTTTTCCGTGTCCGCCATAAATCAGGATTTTACAAGGTCGTTGAATCTGAACGTCCTACGTGCTGCAGGCGCGAAATGGTCGCGAAGGAAGCGAACGCCCGGACGAGATCGCAGTCAGGGGGTGGGTACTGTCGATCTCTCCGGGTATCTTTCGGAAGGATTTTTATCTGACCCGTGCGGGATGCAGCTTACGTCTCGATTACCGTGTTTCCATCGTCAACAATCGCCGGGAATGAACGTAGAAAGAAAGAGAAAGAGGGAGAAAAAGAGAGAGAGAGAGAGAGAGTCTCGGCATGCCTCCGCGACATCGGGAGATCGATGCGATTAGAAACTGATCCCGGTGTCTGTTATCGAACAAGTCCGTTGCAGTTTGACGATCCCGTCCAGCTCCGTTCCAGGAGGGTTGGCGCGGGCTGGCTGGTCGCACCGGTGCGCGTGGACACGGCTCGTGGGCGCCAGCTACGTACGCACGCACGGGGAACTGGACTTGGCAGATTCGGGAGCTGACCGAGCTTTCTATCTATAGCCAGCCGGGCGAACCTTAAATAGCCGCGGCGATCCGCGACGCGGTTTCGCACGGTGTAACCTATACCCTATGTATAACCAATGTCGACGATGGTAACACGGACAGGTCGAACGGGCAATCTCGCAGAGGGGAGAAGAGCGAGAGGGAAAGAGAGAACAAGAGAGAGAAACGGGGAAAGAGTGGGAGGGAGGGAGAAAGAGAGAGAGAGAGAGACCACCTTGCGTTATGAGCTACCCCATGCGAGGGTGGGTGATCGTGTTTTCACGCCGACGAGTCCGTCATGGTGGGATATGCGTGTCGTTCGTGGATGGTGTGCGCGAGATGTACTGACCTGCAGCGGACCGCAGGTGGCTGCTGCATCGTCCTGGATGACGGTCTGATGAGGAGAGCACGTCGTTCCGGCAGAAGCGAGTCGCTCTGGTAGAACTGACAGCCGCAACGGACCTCGCGTCCGAGGCTGGACGTCGACGACGCCCGCGAAGCGCGTCCTCGTTGCTCCGGCTCCATCCCCACCCCCGTGGAAGCCACGGAGGTCCCGCTCTAACCCACCTCCAGTCTCCTCTTCCTCTGCCTGTCTGTCTACCCACCCGACGTCGACGTCGGGAACGCGGCAGCCACGACGACGACTTTGTTTCGTCGTTCCTCCCGTGTCCGACGCACAGCGATGTCCTGCTCGTTGACGTCGTCCACGAGACGCTCTTCACCTCTCGATCGGAGGGCGGGAGAGAAAGAGGAATGGATAGAAATAGAGAGAAAGAGAGAAAGAAAGAGAGATTGAGAGAGAGAGAGAGGGAGAGACAGAGTGGAGAGAGGAGGAGGCTGAGCAGTCGCTAGAGCATCCCGCTGCAGCGGCTCCTAGACGACTCTCTGCAACCTCGGCTGTCCACCGCGAGCGCGACCGGAGCGGACATCGGATTATTTATAGCAACCCCGGTATTCGGCGGGCCGCGACACTACTACCTCGGGTATGCCCGAGCGGAGATCACCTGGTGGTGCGTTGCACGGCGCGCCGCGCGATAGGTCGCCGCGAATCGCCGTGACGAATCGTGTTGTGCGATTAACCGAGAGGAATTTAATTCGGGATAATTAGAAAGATGTCTCGTATGAATGTGGGTCTGTCGAATTAAAGGAAAAAGAGAGAGAAAAAGAGAGAAAGGGAGAAAGAGAGAGAGAGAGAACCGTTGGCAGTTACGATCTCGCGATTGGCCGAGTACCAAAGCGCGTTCGCGGTATTCTGCGACGCGTTCAACAACGTCGGTTCGCATCGGTTTCTTCGATCATCGGCGAAGGTCGACGCCAGTCGACACCAACCGCGTCTCCGACTATCGCGTTTACTGTCTGGAAAAGAGAAGCTGAGAAAGGAGCGCGCGAGATCACTCACAGAATTCGCGTGACAGTCGGACGAGCGGAATTTCTCAGCGACGAACCGAACGCCAGCCGCGCCACTAACGCGGCGCGAAATTAGGGTGCACCTGCGGTATTCCGCGATGCGTTAGCGTCACTTACCGGTGTCTTAATTAGCCGAAGAAGGTCACCCGCGCGCGCGGTGTATTCCTCGTCGCGGAATCATCGTAGCGGTTGCACGCTGCCGCGGTTAACGCGACGATGACGTTTCTCACTGGTGCCGGAGAGAAACTCGCGGTATAAACAAATTTACATGGAAAGAAATTAGTGTTAAATCAAGAACCGATGTTCTCATATATATATAAGCAAAGATATTATAATCTTCTTAGAAGATTTTTAGTCTTGAATGGAGTTCAAGTACTACTTGCGTGAATATAAATTCAGTCCAATCAAGGCTGACAGTCTTCTAAGAAGATTATGATATTTTTGCTTATATATGAGAATATCTATTCTTGATTCAAGACTAATTTTTTTCCGTACATAATTCGTTCATAAAACCCGAAAGTGTCCCTCGATAATTCGTATCAGTCAAGATCTACAACAGGTCTACACGGTAAAAAATTTCGTATTAAATTTAACCTATCCCAAATGGTCCGCTCAAATTTTTGTGATAATTTAACACAGAGTGAAAAGCAACACAAATATTATGACGCAAAATTGATACGTTAATTGACACTGAAGTGTAAAATGTGTTAATTTAACACTTACACGTGTTGAATATCGACACAACATAAAATGTTGAGATGATATAAGCACAATATGTGTATTAAATGGACAAACGGGTATGTTAAAAATTTAAAATATTTACAAGGACTGGTTTTAACAGAAGTGAGAAATGTTTTTTTTTACTGTGTAGAGTCTCTTACAAAGCTATTTCACCGTTTTTAGTCCGCGAAAACTGTTAGTTTGAATAATGAATGAGTGCATTCGGCTGAGTGAGTATGACCCCGTTTCTAGGTCGGAAAGGGCATTTTTCCGTAATAACGAGTAGTTACAGTGGATTGCATATTAGTATATTCGAATGGTACTATTGAATATTTTTGAGTAGTAAACACATACAGTGTTGTGTAAATTTGAGATGTGTAAACGTACATTCAGTTAGTAGAGTACAAAATATTTGTTTAAGTTACACTCACAAGCACTCACGTTGCACATTTTGAAATAGCACGAATAAATGCACGACTCTTTAACGTGCTTCTTTCACTTTCTTGTGTTGAAAGTTGAGTAAAAAAGGAACGTATTAACACGCTGCCACTCATCAGCTGGGAAATGAGAATTAAAGACGGGCAATCTCCTCGAAAATACTCATGCATTATCGCGTGTACTCGTCACGTTTCTTCGCTTAATAGGCTCCCAGGTAGAACAGAAAATAACGATGACGTAAAAGTGACGTCAAAATGATGAAAAAAATATGATGGAAAAATGAGTTTTATAGTCATCTTCTCATCATTACGACATCATTATGACATCACTTAACGTTGTTTTTACCTAGGCTGCGCATGCCTGAGAGCGTAAAAAACGAGCAGAAAAATGATAGAACGGATTAAAAACGGGCCAACACGGACCATAAGAGGAATAAAAACGGTGAAAGTATTTCTATAAGCCTTTAGCTTTTTGTCCTGAGTACTAAATTGCAACGAAATTCCCAGCAGAAAACGTTCCCGGCGCTATCGGAAGTCGGAATTCTTAAGATCCAGACGTTTACCACACATTCGACAGCGCGAGGGATTTTTGCCTTTTGTCGGAAATTGCGTTAGATTTCATTGCTCAGGGAGCAAAAGGCTAAATGCTTACTACACCTGTCGTAGATCCGGACTTAAGGAAGAGAGACACGGAGATAGTCCCGATTGTCGCGTCCACTACGGCGCCGTCGGATTCGGCGATTGTGTCACACCTTGGCACGCGGCGCCAGGTTTATGTCGCGCGAGGCACAATGCTTCTCTAGGCGATGCCCGAACGTCTGTTGACTTTGTTTAATACCGTCTACTCGGTCAATGCAAAAATAATTCGCAGAGGAGCGCGCAGCTGCGCCGCATTGTTCTCCTCGAAAGTCGGCATCGCGAAATTATGAGACGCATTCGTAATTCCCGATGTGCCGCCGTGCAGCACACGCATAAGGCGCGTTCCAGCGCGCCTTATCCGTACACGGACATTGGCATCGACGATGAGAATTTTCTCCGAAGTATCAATTTTGTCCTTGTTTGTTTGTGTGCGTGTGCGTGCGTGTGTGTACGTAATCCTTTATAATGCAATCACCGTTCGCGACTCGCGACGTCCTCATGACGAAGCGATCGAATTCAAATTAATCACAAAGTGACGGCGGAAACTGTGATAGTTCTGGAATAACTTGTACATGCGTGGGTGCGTGCGTTCGTGTGTGCGTGCGTGTGGGTGTGTATACACATATATATATATATATATATGTATATATATATATATATATATATACCTAAATCATACAAACATTATATATACACAGCATCTTCTTCTCGAGCTACCCGTATAGCATATTATTGGGGATGTCCCAGACGTACTACGCGTCGCTTTTTGTAATCGACAATATTAGACTGATAAAGATATTGATGCGGAGTCGATGGTTCTTGAGCCACAGGCGATCAAAGGTCGAGAGGTCGTGTCGTGAATCGGGTCTTACGAGTATGAGTAAACGACATAATGCAGTTTTCTTTTCGTCAGCTAATTTTCGTCGCAAGGTTCGCTTCAACAGAGACCTTTAAGCCTCACCTGCAATGCGCCCTTTGCGTTTTGTATCTTGCTATCTCTATTTCTTTTCCACGAGTAAATAGAAGTTCTTACAGAAGGAAGACAGATAGCAAGAAACAAAACGCAAAGAGCACATTGTGGACCGAGCTTCAATCCGCACAAAATTAAGGGAGCAAACGGCGCACTAATACGAACATGTCTCGCAAGAAGAAAGAGAAAGGAGAGGAGAGAATCCGCCTCGGGAGTTCATCTGACGATTGATTGCGCGCGACTGAAAGATGGTGCGGTAGGTCTGAAACGCGCTCTATACTTTGCAATATTTTATAAAATATATAGAATATACAGAGCTTGTATAAATATATAATACACTGTGTGTTAAAACGCTAGAAGTTCTATAACGACGTTCACGCGAAACTCGACTCGATCCGCACGGCCGCTAAAGTCCCGCGAGTCGAGTATCGTTTTCCGGGGGAGATCGCATGTATCGTACAAGTGAGCACACAGTAATTTCTTCGGTTAATCCCTCCGACTCGCATGGTCGCGCCCGGCCGTCTATTCCGGCGAGTCGTCATCCATGCAGTCAACGCGCGTCAAGCTTCTCGCAGCTTCTCGCCGCACAGTCCGCCGCTCCACTTTTTACTTATAAATAAACGAGCGGAGGAGATGAAGAAGAGAGACGCGTACAAGCGCGCGCGTGGGTGACGCTCTTCGGCCGATCGCGAGAACGGCGCAGACGATCGGAGAGACGACAATGATGATGACGATGATGATAATGATGCTGATGATGACGATGACAGTGATGATGATGATGCATCGTCTACCTTGAATCACGCAGAGTAGCGCAGAAACGTAGTTTGTTAGTCGATTGTTTTAGCCGTTTTTTGTTTTTTTACGGTGCGTATTACGAAATGGAGAATGCAAATATATTCGAGGGGCGTGTGTTTGTTATTCGTACGAAAATTATATTGCCACTCCATATGTATATATGTGTATATATATATATATATACATATATATATATCCTATGTTACAAGTCCAAGCGAACGCATTTGTCTTTTGTTTTTTTCAGTTTTTCTTTTTTCAAGTGTGTAACTCGAAGAACCGAGAAGCAGTTTATCTTTATATCTTACATCTTATATCAGTCCGAAAGCGTTGGTGCGCGCGGTACACTCGCTCGTACGCGGATCGAATTATAAGAGAGGGACTCTCGTGTCGCAGCGTGCAACTCGCGTGTCGCGTTGTCGGACGGAGGTGAGTCCCGACGCGTATATATATATATATATATTTATATTTATATTATGTATATATATATATATATATATGTTTGGTATGCGAAATCGGTAGAGCGATATCGATGCTTCGATAGCGTCGATAACGTTCGCGTACCATCCTGGTATCTTCCCCGAGTGTCTTCCCTTTGCGAAACGATTATCCCAGCCGGGGGCGCCGAGTACACGGACGCGCCCGCGTGCGCGCGCGCACGTGCGCGCGCGAGCACGCGGGCGCGGTCCCGAGTACGCGATTACTGCGAAGACGCGGTTTAATGAGGTCTCAGTGTAACGATTTTATTGTTGCAATTGTAATTACAATAGTCGTAATCGTAATCGTGGTTGTGAGATGGCAACAGGGACGTCGTGTCGGGGGCCGAGCAGGGAAGATGCCTGGGTCAGGCCAGCTCGTTGCTGTCCGAGAAGTGGTCGCGGACATCGAGGCAGACTGCCAGGTCGAGCACCAGATGGTGGAGGACCGGGTGCTCGAGGACCTCCGCGTCCGGTAGAGGCGGGTAACTGCGCGGTCTCTGCTGACGGCCCCTGAACGAGCGGTGCATGTTCAGCACCACGTAGCAAAACACGTAGCGCACCAGTAGCAGCCGCAGGAAATCGTCGCCGAAGAATTGCAGCACGCTGGTCTCTGCGGATGTGCGCAGCTTAGGACGGTTGTGGAGGTTGTCACGTGACACAACGTTAGTTCGTCGGGAACGGCTCGATTCGTGGAGGAGGATGCTTGTCGTGCCAGTCGATTCTGTTCGACTCTGTGACTTGTCAAAGCGGATGCATTTTTTCTCTTTTTTTTTTTTAGAGCTCATGTATCTCCTTCTCTTTTTCTCTCTTTTTTCTCTTTCTTTCTCTCTCTTTCTTTCTCTCTTTCTCTCGCTCTCTGTCCCTCCCTCCCTTTCTGTCTTTCTTTCTCTATCTGTCCCGACGAGACGTTTTGCTGCTTGAACTCTCATCGTCCTCCACTACCGGGCCCGCTCGTCCGCTTCCGTTTAACTGAAGCCTCGACGAGCAACGGTGCGAGTGTCCAAGTATCCTTACCACATCGGGAACGCGTGACGAGCTGACTGGCCTCGTTGAGGAATCGCTCGATGTAACGCTGGCAGCGCTCCCAATGGTGCACGGCGAGGCTCCCGACGTTGCATATAAGGCAAAAGGCGGCAAGGGGGGCATGAAGAAAGAGGGTGAACAGGCTACCACCGTGTCGCAGGTCGCGCAGGGTCGGCGGCGTGTCCTGCGGCGACATGAGCACCATCAAAGGCTGGCCGAAGTAGCGCGGTATCTCCTGGAACACGAAGCTGTTGTCCGAGTCGACGACGACGAAGAGCGGCTTCCTGGTGAAGGGGTACAGGTCGCCCGGGTAGAGGCAGTGCGGCTCCTTGCTACCGGCCGGCCTCTTCCCGTGCTCCGGGTCCCTCTTGCTGCACGTGGATACGCCGCCCAGGTCGTACCCCACTGCAAGATCGCGATTTTATCAACATCGTGCAATTCTGCGCTCGCCGATTCGTCGAATGTCAGGCAACGTTGAGGAGGAATCGCGACATCGGGTCCGGTTTCTTCGGACTTTACGCTTACACGACACGGGCGCGAGAGATACGATACATTGACATCGCGTGCTGAAATCTTCGAAACGGAGCTCTTGGCACAGACGGTGACTTATTTATGGATCGTGATTTTCCTCAATGCTGCCATAATTCGATCACAGACGCAGGGGATATTTTCATGCCCAAGCCGGAGCGAGAGAGCGCTCGTTCGCTTGGCATTTTTGCACGCGCTTTTCTCAAATATCTCCATTAATAGACAACACGGCTGGATATTCGCCCCGCATTATTTACGCCGCCAATTATTGCAATCGATAAAGCCGCGCTTCCCATTATATTGATATCGATTGCAAAGCCACATTCGGCACGACGGAATCTTTACTGCGAGCCGGCCTTGATACCCCCGAAACGATACTTTATTATACTTTAAAGACCCCTGCTGCAATTGATGTGCAGCCTTGGTCTAGGCCTCACGGCCGATGAAGATTTCTTTCCTCTCCCTACCCATCTCTCTTCCCTTTCTGCTGTTTCCTTTCTTAACGGGAATTCTCCCGGGAATTTACGGTAACGATGGGATGATACGTCGGCCGAATGAGATCCGCGTCCGTAATATTCTTCGACCGAGAGACGATCCGCGGTGTGGACGCGACGCGTAAAGAGGCGCTCACACCGCGATCAGGTGCTCCCTTCGTGCACGTGTACGAAGCACGTGGCCTACGCGGCTCTCGACGGCTACGACGTCGCGCGCGGATTATCGGATGTCGCGGCTGTTCCAATTGAGAGAACACGGGAAACCCAGTCCCATCTCCCACGATGATATCGGCTAAAATACCGGATTACTAACCGGGTAAACTGACCGAAAAGACCGACACGCGTACGCCTTCGGCTTCGTCGAGCGGGTGATTCGCTTTAACTTCGCATGACTATACAACGGTCCCTCTCTTCCTCCCTCCCTCTCTCCCCTCCCTCCGCCCCCCCCCC
>NW_014555756.1:478530-497354 GCF_001313825.1 Dinoponera quadriceps
CTCTCTCTCTCTCTCTCGCATCAGTAGTAGCGGTGCCACTTTTGGGCGACCGCTGTCGTTTGTGCTGACGATCGACTTAAATGGAGAACTAAACACGGTAAACGGACTTTCTCTCTCTCTCTCTCTCTCTCTCGCTCTCGCTCTTTCTCGTTCTTTCTCTCTCGGTCGAACGCGAGATTGTAGGGCGTGAAATGCGGGACTCCGATATATCGGGATTGATAGCGTTCAAGCGCGACACGACGAATAATGTTCGCGATCCGCAACGGATTTTCGCGTGACACACCAAAGTCGGCCGATACAAACGACTTTGGCGATCTTCGTGTGGCTCGTGTGTGTCACCTGCGGGGCGACACACACAGCAGCCTGTGTGGATCGTCCGTGGACGGGGTGAATGTATAAAAAAATCGACGTGGCGCGCGCTGCCGCACGTTACGATAATCCAACGTACGCCGCCCTCCGCCCGAGAGCCGATCATATATTTGAGAGCGCGAGTGTGTGTACCGTCTGCATTTTCCTTCAAGATCTCTATTATCCCCCCGCTCGTGTATATTCTTATTACCGATAAAAATACCGCCTTCCCGCGTGATATTTGCGGCGTATTATTAATTGACCCATGCGAGACAGGTTATCGGCTGACGGCCGAGCGAATGAGAGCTGCTTAATTAAGCACCTAGCCGAGAAGTACTCACGAATTCCGTCCTGTAGATTGGGAATTATCTTCTCTAAGTCACACGAAAAGACGATTTCTCTCCCTGACTCCGGAAGCTCGAAGCTTGGCGTGCTCCGCTCCGAGGAAAGCGAGAGGAAGGAAAAGAGACTCGATTCGAAGAAGAGACCTATGAATTGTACCTTCCTTTCGGGATCTACTTTCAACGAAGCCGCGTTCTGATCCAGTCGAGATGAATCTCACCAGATGGAATTTACGTCTAACATACTTGCGACAACGGGAGAAACGGGCGACGAAGGAACGGCCCTATGGTGGGATGAAACACTCACTTTCTTCGGGGTGCTTGACGGTGGAGAAGCAGCCATCCGCCGACAGGTACAGCAGTAACGCGCCGTTGGCCGGCAGCTCCTTGAAGCCACTCGCGAGGAACACTTGCACCTGGCTGTAGGTCGGCTTGAACAGCAGGTACTTGTGCGGATTGTCGCGTCTCGGCGCACCGTTCTCCGGCCCGGGGTACGGCCCGGGTCGGAAGGGCATTCGGCCCGCCGGCGAGGCGTCGTGCAGGTGATTCGGGTCGTCCCTGGGCTCCCGCTCGAGTGTCTGCAGCATCCTGAACATGTCCATCGACAACTCACTGAACTTCACCTGGTCGGCGCAATTGCCGACGATCAGGATCTCCTGGAGAGATAGGCACATGGGTGGCGATCGTTCGACGGGCGGCGAGGTCTGCGGACCGAGCCTGTGGGTCAGCACGATGGGGTTGGAGTCGGAGTGCAGCACGCCGACCGCGGACTCGGCCTTCACGAAGGCCTTGATCTCGTCGAGCACGAGGTTCCACTCGAGCTGATCGTCCGGCTCGTACGTGCTGGTGTAATCGGCAATCTGGGTGTCGAGCTCCTGCACGAGCTCCCGCACGAGCTTCATGCGGTTCAGCAGCAGGCAGACGACGATGAAGCGGGCGTAGTACCTGAGCTTCTTCACCATCAGGTCGCTCCTGTCCTCCTTGGCGGCGCGGCTGTAGTAGGCGCGGCCGCGTATCGCCGCGTAGAACGAGTAGGCCTCGTGCAGGTAGCTCGTCTCGCTGGTGCGCAGGTAGTAGTGGTAGTAGAGCTGGCCGATTTTGCTCGCGATCTCGCCGATCTGCCATCTCTTGAGGCCGTACTTCGTGTCCAGTATCATTCTGCGAACAGGCGGGGGCGCACGTGAGAGCGCGCACGTGTTTTGCGTACGCGCGCGGATCGCTCTGTGTGTTATTTCGCGCGAGAACCTCAATGAACGGGGCCGCAGCGGGAGAACGCGAGATTCCCTCCGTTTGCGTCTCACGCGATACTTCGTTTCATATGATATTCACGCACGTATTCAGCTTATTCTCGTTCGTGCAATTACATGTAATTCTACGCGGGGGAAAAAGTGTTGAATCAATAAAATTCCCAACGGCAGCGTAATTGGAGTAAGCCTTCTTATTGAACGGCAAATATGTGTGTATTGTTTCAATAATTAAAATATTTGTTTGATATTAGATATCGCTATTGAATCAAGAAGATTTACTCCAATTACGCGTGCCGTTGAAAATTTTATTGATTTAACACAGCATTTTTTCCGTGTAATTCCTAAATATATCCCATGATTTCGAAATTTCTCAGGGTGAAATGTCACTCGGGACGAAGAAAAATTCACTCGAGGCGAAGATGCTGTCACTCGGAATCGCAAGAGTGGGTGAGATTTTGACGAATACATCTCGCAAATATTTTGTGGAAAAGTTTTGCGAATGAAAATCGCGAAGAGGCGAATAGCTAGGGTGAATTATTCATCCGTACGAGTGGATATTTCAGTCGATTGGAGTGAATTTGTTCTAACGACAGTGGAGTATGTCAGATTCAATGACAAACTTATATTTACTCATTTACATCGATTCTGTAGGTCTACTAACCAAGGAGAGAGCAGGCCTATAAGATACAAAGGCCTATAAGAGCCTAATCGCGGCTGTTGCGGCGATATATATTACTTTTAATTTTGTTTGAAGAAGATATAACAGATTCGACGATTATCGAACGAAGGTTTAATACACGCGACTGACAAGTATCTTCCCTCAAGTAATATTAATATTAATTATATTAATATATTAAAACCGCACTAGAACACCCGTACTTACACTCTTATAGGCCCAATTAAGTGACCTTCTATGGTTCCATAACAGATTTACTCTTCAATTTCGAGTGAAAATACTATTCGACGATTCAGAGGGAAAGGAATCCGCACTCGACACAAGTGAACAGCCATTCTGGCTCGAACGACTCGGCTGTCGTTCCTGCCTTCCGAGTGGAATTTCACGAGGAAAAAATGCAAGAGAACAAAGCACAGCGTTGAAATGAAAGACACGAGCAATACTTCTGCATACACTGGCGCGCTTCGGGAAACGCGCGGAAATGAACTGTACGGGTTATTAATCAACGTGTAGAAGCTGAGAAACGAGGTCTTCGATCGTTCTAATTGCATCTCGTGGGATCGCGGCTGGTTACAAAGTCCGGAGCGCGACGCACGAGGACACGGTGGTCACGTGGGCCTCGTCTCACACACGGACCGTTAATTCGTCATTGCTGTTGGACTTGTCGCGTTGGAGAACACTATGACATCCGCGAAACGTGATCAGGCCGCGCTGCGGCATTCGCGCATAACGTTCGCGTGCCATGATATCGTAGCTCACATCAAGAAGCTGGGAAGGACAGCGTGCGATATTTCTCCACGATAGTCACGATTTTGCGGCATGCCGAACACCGCCGTTGTCAGACCGCGAATCAAGAACGATTGATCTCCCGCTCGACTCCGGAGAAAGGAAAAGAAAAAGAGATCGCGGACACGAACATGGAGGGCGTCGGAGAGATCGACGGAAATCGCTGAATCATACGCGAACCGAAGTCGAATCTGCGCCAAGTCGAATCCCCTCGCACTCTCAAATACTCGGGGAACACCCTCGTGGATCCCTTATCATCGAACCATTGTACCTTTCGAGGGCGTCTTTCGAATCCGGAGAAACTTGATGCGAAAAATCGCTACCAGGTGTGCTTCAAGATGGTATCAAGGAAACCTCGCTACAGAATTATCTCCCCTCTTCTCCTCCCACCCTCTTTCTCTCTCTCTCTTTCACCCCCGTAGACACACGCACACATATACACACGATCTCTCACACTCGCTCTTTCGCCTTTTTTCTCCCTATTTCCCCTTGTCTTCCGTCCTCTTTCCCTCTTTCAGTCTCACCTGTGCTGTTGCTGGAACTTCCAGAGCTTCGTGTAAACGTCGAAGGTCCGCCCGAAGTAACCCTGCCACTGCTTGTGCCCGTACTGCGGCAGGTCGCGTAACCCGTTGAACAGCTGCTTGCTCTTCTCGAGCAGGTGGCAGAACTCCAGGACGACTTTGCGCTCGTGGTCGTCCATACCAGCCATCATGACCATCTTTTCGGCGAGTCGAGACCGCGGCCGCTGGCTGGACGCCCTTCTCGACGACACGGTCGCGGCGGTGGCCCCGCGTGATGGCGCCTACCGATTCCGCCACCCTTTTGCACGGCGACTACGACGACGGCGACCACGGTGACCAATCAATACTCTTTCCCACCCCGCATCAGAGGGCGCATTTTGTGCGCCACCGCCGCTGCCGCCTCCACCGCCGACGCCGACGCCAGCTAGACGCAGCGACGACGGCCGGGGACATCTGTGCGAATGGCAGGGTGACTTCGGGACACCCTCGTGGAAATCGATATCTTGGCTCTTGAGGGTAAGACCGATCCCCCGCAGTGCAGGCGAATATCTAACTCAATTGTGTAACGTTTTGTTCATTTATCTATTCCATGTTCATTTATCCGTTTCTCCCTGGCGTGATCTTACATCCAGATTGTAAGATGCGATATCTCAGTGCGAAGTATTAACTTCTCGCAACCCAAATTAACCAGCTTCAGATATTGTCATCATCTTCGCTGTGCAACGCGTTTACAGTTTAAGATTGAAAGTCGGTCGTTCGAGCAAAGATGAGCTGCGCAGTGGAAGACTCATTGCTTAGCTCAGACGTGTGTTGCTATATCGAATTTGAGCTTTTCGATGGTTTAATGGAAACATTAATTCTGTACTTTCTTCGTTGTAGAAACCAGGCTTTAAAATGAACGCCTTGAGTTTATAATAATTAAGACTTTAAATGCAGTTCTAATATAAGCGATATCTAATAAAATTCAAAAGTATACATATTTGTAAGATAAATAGAAATTAGATATGATATATTAGATAATGTGAATTTGAAGCTGTGAAAAACTTGGTCTCACACGCACGGGTTTGCCTGAATTGTCAGTAGATAAAGCCCGCGTGAAGCTCCAATTATCCCGTCCCGCTGAAGTCGATAAATTTCTACTCCACGGTAACGCCTCATACCGCGGGTAACTGGTTAAGGATTGGTCTTGTCGCTCGGTCGGTCTGAATTTACCCTTGTCCCGTTGTTACAGTTTTGCTGACACGTATCCAGAATAATTACGGCGCTGATACATGCTGGATAACAAGCATAACTAATGGAAGAAATATGATGCGCGAATGCTGCAAGAATACCGTTAACCGTGAAGAAGCTAAAGAGGGCCGAAGAGTCGCAGCTATGTTCAGCAACAAAAGTGATCACGCGCCTGACACTTCTTTGTACAAAAAAAAATGACATAACAGCAACAGCCGTTTTTTTTTTTTTACCAAACCGATGAAAAATCTACCCGAAATTAATCGATTTTGCGGATACTCTCTATCATCGATTCGAGTTCCCGAAGATTCTCTCGAATACGCCGCCAACTCTCATCGCACTCGCTCCGATTCGGACTCCTAACAAGACCTGTCCGTTTCTCTTTCGTTGTAATTAAAATTTCCAAGCGAAAAAGGGATAACGCCACGTTGGCGAACGGGACACAGCGGTGGCGGCGGCGGCTGCGACGGGGGTGGCGACGGGGGTTGCGAGGGTACGCTCGACACTTTCGTCGCCGCGGCTCGTTACGGCGACGGCAACGACGGTGGGAGTTTTACCGCCCCGCTGGTCGACTACTGCCGTCGGCGGAGATTAATTAACTAGATAACGGTCGGTGGCTGGGAAAGAGGGCGAAAAGAGAGAGAGAGAGAGAGAGAGAAAGTGAGATAGAGAGCGTTTGCGCGCGACAGAGAGGGAAAGGGTAAAAACAGCGAGAGAAAGAGAGATAAAGCGAGAGAGCGACGAATGAGAGGAACGTGCCAGAGACGGAAAACATCGCGGGGCGGAGGACGAAGAGGAGGAAGAGGGTGACGGTGGACAACCATGGGCCGACCATGGGAGTCCCCCGTTGACGAACCATGGAGGTCCACCGGGGGGAGGGAGGGGGACAGCGGCGGTGGTGGGCCACGGGAGTTTCCAGAGGGCCGGACGGTATAGAGTCCGGAGTATATCGACTGTGTCGCCTCATCTACAAGTCAATCAGGCTCGCGTGCCAGCGGCTCGTGAGGCCGGCTGGTACACGTAAGTAAGTAGCCAGCCTGATGGGCACCTACACGCATCCCCCTGCTTTTGCCGGGTTGTATGGTGGCCGCACGCCTAATACGCGAGGCGCTACCGTCGTCGACACGGGCACCTTTGCCCGCCGGTCGGCTGGGTATGCAAGTATAATGCGCTGGCGCATATATAAATGCTTATGGTAATCCGCGCGCGGTCGGCTTGTTTCGATGCTGGCCGGATGTCTGCTAGATAGAGCCCGTACCGTATCGCCTATTGCTATCGGTACGTATGCCACTGCCGTAACGCGCTACCGATATTTCCTTGCGATGTATCGCGTTAACGGAGCCGCGTCCCGCGCGAAATAGTCCCGGATAATCCGGGAAAATATCCTCGGCAAGGTAGAGGACGATCTTCGGGATCTTCACGTCGTGGAAATACCTCGTCTCCCGATTGCGCCTTCGCTCTTCGGTCTGAATTATTTCCCCGTCATGAGAGATACGTTCGGGTACACGTTTCTCCGAGGTATATTTATTGATCAGTCGGACACAGAAGAATCCTGTGCCGATGCCTTAGATCGTCCGAAAGGCTCGACTCCGCGAGAATTCGCGGAATTTATCGATCAAGGTGAAGTCGAGCGCGTCCCGATGAGTCAGCTTGCGGTCGATGGGCCAGAATCACGGTCGAACTTATGGTCCGCGGTGTCGACACGGTTCGAATCATGACTCGGCTCAAACGGTAGCAGCCGGCCGGCTGTATAGCCTGTCTACGTATAGACGAGTGATCAAATCGGGTCGTTAACTGATATTAATAGCAGGGCGCGGTGAGCCGGGTGGAGACTGTCTTCCTTCCTCTCTGTCTCTCCCTCGTTCTTTCTCTCGCTTTCTCTCTTACTCTTTCGCGCTCCTCTATACCCCGCATCGATGCGCGCTCGAGCGGCCCTTGCCCTAATTGCAACAAATTAAATCAGGCGGTATCGGCGATTCCCTCGGGTTAAATTTACGCGCGTTACGTACGCGAAGCGTGCCGCGGTCGCATTGTAAGCGCCTTTTCACCGCTGCGGCCGCCCCGTGCGCGTTGCCACCTTAATTGGCAGCGGCTTTTATGGCCGACGGTACGGACGATTTGATTTGTTGGACTCGGGGAAAAAAAAGAGAGAGAAATCGACCGATTGATCGCAGCGGAGCGGATGCGTGATCGCGCGTACGCCGCGCTCGGCTGGTGGCCGTTCGGCTCGCCGCGCGAATATCGTCGTCAACGCGCTGAATTTCCGCACGCGAGGACGAAAGGCATTTTTAAGCATGCGAATAAATTCGCATTCTTTTTAATGTGTCGCTTTAACCTGTTGAATGCGTTGTATTCGTGACAAACGGTGATTACATTTGCGGCTCTCTCTCTTCCCCTCTCTCTTTCTCTCCCTCCTGAATTACATTCATTTTTTTCCGTTTTTATCATTTCGACGATCGTACGTTTTGCGCACGATAAGCGTGTTAACCCCGTTGCACCCTACCTCGCGAAGAGTCCGCGATATTTCAAGCCTCAGACCTCTAAGGGTACCTCAGCAACCCCGACACTCAACGTTTCCTTCGCGGTGTCTTTTGCGAGCGGATAACGCTCGCCGCGCGACGATGATATCGCGACGCTGGCTCAGTTTTTTCGCTTGAAGTCTACGTACACCGCGCTACCCTCGCATGTAACATCCCTATCTTCCCCGAAAGTCGCGCGCCACAAAGGTATCCAGCTGTCTGTCCGCTTGAAGAAAGGAAAGAAAAGGAGGAGAGGAGGAGAAAAGAATTCAGAGAGAGAGAGAGAGAGAGAGAGAGAAAGAGAGAGGAAGAGAACACGGTAAAAAGAACGATCGCGGAGACGACTTTTGATATTTCCTGCCCTTACCATTAGCCAAGCAGGACTCGAGCCGGAGCGGGGGTTAGTGCGGTGGATGCGAGGAAAGCCTCAGGAAGCTCTAACTCACGGGCAAAGGGGCAACCCACCCTGTTCGACCGTGCCGGCCCCTGCCATTAACATTAACCGAGCACATACAGGGTGTTTGCAATGGCATTATCGATCGGTGGCGGGGTGAAAAAAGACCAGCGAATCGAGCACTTTGTACGATACGTGCAGGAAACGCCTAGTTTACATTCACGAAAGCCGGCTAAACGCCGATAGACTCGTCCTCGTCGGTTATACACGAGGACCTTGTGCGTGATAAGCGTTCACCTGACGCCAAACCCTGCTGAAGACATCGCCGAGGACGGATATTATTTTTAACGCGACATACGTTCGCGCGTTCACACGGGGGGGAGGTCTCGTTAAGGGGAAGCGGAACTGTCGGCGGCCGAGAAAAGCGTCAACATCGGGAAACGTAATTTTTACGCCGGGCACGTAGCGGACCGCTTTTCCATCGGAACGCTTTCATCGCGCGCTCGTCCTTCCTGTCTGCAAAACGTCGTTGTCGTGCGCGAAGGAACGAAAATCGTCGGAGCGGGAACTTTAACATGACAATGCGCGGCGGATCGCGATCAGTCAAGTACAATGTATCGATGTTTCTCGCACGATTGACACCGCGATCTCCCGTTCAACCATCGGAAACTTTACGCATGAACGAAGAGCTGCGACATCACTCATGGCGGTCATAGGAAGCGGAACAACGGCGATGACCGTCGTTAGGAGTGTGTCGCCTGGAGTACGAATAAGATAGCTCGCGACATTGCCGTTTCGCCGAGAGGATCGAACGCGCGTGTTCAAAACGCTAAAGTAAGATCTAACAGCGTCGCTTCCGCTCCACTCCGATCAAATTTAAATACAAACGAACGAGTATAAAAGCATCGTTAATCTCCTTATTTATTTTCATTTCGTCTCGCTATTGTTGCGAAATATTATCGCACACACGGTCGCATTGCGATTGTTCCCACGAAAAATTCCCACCGCATCTCCGAACGTCTGTCAGTTTCATTCGCGAGCGAGGCGTCTCGGACGGACAATTTCATCGGGAGCGTAAAAATAACTGCGAGTTTTACACAGCCGATGACGAAACGGAATTCTATTAAACCAAAGCATCGATTTTGCCGCCGCCGCGGTAGCGCGTCGATAGCGCGCGAGTTGGTTAACGAAGGCGGCGATAACGATACATTATTATCGCGATACGTATGAATATATGCCGCCCCATGCCCGAGCTGCCCTTTGAAAATCGTATACCAGGCACGTGTCCGGCCTGTCGCGCCCCCGTTGTTACTCCACCGCGTGGATCAGATAATTTTCAGTACAAGCAGATACGGCTCGCCATTCGCACGGCGAGCCGATCTCTCACACGGAGAGAGATCACGCGATATCGCTGATATATTAATCAAACAAATTGGACATTTCAACCGTGTCATCGACCGACCGCCACGACGATTTTTCGCAGACGCGAATTCGCCGTTCATACCTCCTTTCTCCCCCTTCCCCTTATCCGCTTTTCCCGGAGGAACAACAATCTCACGTAAGGTCGAATCTCTCTTTCTCTCTCTCTTCCTCCTGGTAACGGCACTAGCTTGAAAATATATCGCGCTGGGACCTCGATCGCGCGGATCGATTTATTTTCATCGCCGTCATCCCCGCGCGTATTCGCTCTCTCTCTTCCTCGGAATAACTCGCCGGCGCTACAGCCGAAAGCCGTGTCGCGCGTGGAAAATCGCTGACGGCGGCGCCTGATCGCGCTTTAGGGATAGCGTGTATTTTGTTATTATTACCTTTCAGCGCCTTCCGCGAGCCCGAAGAAGGCGCAGCACCTCGCCTTACTTACCTACCCCTATCCACCTATCACCCCGCTCGACACGATCGACGACGCGCGCGCCGATCGGCGTCAATCCATTCTCGCAGTCTCTCCGCGAACCGCTTATCGCGCACCGGTATCCTCGGCATCAATAATAATAAAAGCACCGTGGGATATCGCGCGTCTCGTATGACGCTCCACGGGAAGCCTTCCGCCGCTTCCCACCTACGCTCGCGAGCACGAAGCGGGGTAAGGCCGAAGGAGAGAGAGAGAGAGAGAGACCAGGAGTAGAACGAGGGTGGAGAAAGACGAGCAGAGGGACGGAAGGAGACAGAGAAGGCGAGAGAGAGAGAAAGAGGGAGGGAGGGAAGGAGTGAAAGAGAAAGAGAGAGTCTGGTGGATGATCCCGCCTCTAAGGAGCCGCTTCGCGTCGGAGAGCTTGTCCGGGGGTGAGCGGGAAACCCCCCGCGTCCTCTTCTCCCTCTCTCTCTCCGTTCTCCACCCTCATCGCCACCCTCTCCTCTCTGTCTCTCGCCCGTTTCTCTTTCTCTCTCTGTCTCGGGCGCGTGCTCGCTTTTCCCCCCGCGGAGAACGTACCGGGCGCAGGCTCCGATACAGCCAATCGTCGGACCGCGACTGATAACGACGCTGCCAAATGTGCGTCCGTCGCACCGCGACCGAGTTCGCCACGGTGGTCCACGCGCGCTGACAAACTCTCGGGATATCCTCGCGAGCGAGCGAAGCCGCCGAAACCACCTCCTCCGTAATCCCGCCGTTGTCCCGCGCGGATATATCCGACACCGGAGCCTCCTCGTGTACCACCACGGTTCGTAAGGTGTTCCTCGCTCGTCGCCCCCGATATCGCGATATTTTCAGTGCCGCGAGGTCGCTTCGATTCCCCTGGGGAAAACCCGTGGCCGGTCGACCGGTAACAAGGACGACACACACACACACACACAGTGCTCGAAGACAGAGTGAGAACGTCGTGAAAGGCGTCGTCGTCGTCGGTCTGTTGACGGCCAACACGCCGGGGAGACGTCGGGAAACCTCGGGAAAATTCAGCGTGCTCTCTCTCTCTCTCTCTCTCTTTCTCTCACGAGCTCGAGACGAAGTGCGGGCGGAGCGGTTCACACCTGCCTGCGGTGTTGCACACCGGCGGTTTCGGCCGGCCGGCGATCGACACCATCGCGGGGGGAATATCTCTGGGGATCGAGCTGGATCGGATAGTGCCGGACAAGACACCACGTAGGCCCCCGCACTGACGGTAAGAGCGCGACGTCTCGCGATAGGCCGCCGTTCGTATTCGCGGTCCCGGCCGTGGATCGCTTTTTGTACGACGAACGGGGGTCCGCCGAAAGCGACGGAAGCACGAGGAGGCGGAGAGAGAAGGAGGAAACCGAAGATTGTCGGCCGCGCGCTTCCGTCGCGCCGCGACGCGGTCTCTCTCGCCGATGGAACAATATCGATAACGCCGAAAGCGACCGCGCGATCGTATTGTGCCGTGTGTGTACGCGGATTTATGACGACCCGCCCTTTTTCCGAGCGCGTTTCCTCGCGAAATCGGAGCTGAAGCTACCTCACGTCCGCTCGTTCGTTCAAAGCCGTCGCGCGTCTGTCAACATTGACGACGACGCGTTATTGCCACGGCGCAAAGGAGTAAATAAAGCTCAATAAATGTCGGCGTAGTGCGGTGGGTATGTAGAAATAAAAAGAAAATGCACAAACAATCGGAACTCCATCTTACAGGAGCGGAAACGAATCTCACACGTAAGCGAAAACGCTCCGACGTCGCAGAGCGCGTCGGAGGTGATACAAACCTTGCGACTCGTTCACGGAGTCTTACGCATGACGTATACACGCGTCTCCGCGTCTGTCGCCACGCACGTTTTACGAGCTAAACGGCGGGCGCACGCATTGACCAACGCGAAATTACCGCGCGTGTTCGCCGCGCTGTACGTCGTCCCCTCGCTTCACTGTGTTACGCATCGTGGTCACCGGTGGTTTTCTCTCTCTCTCTCTCCTTTTTACTCTTTCAACAGAGAAATGCAAATTTTACGTTAATTTTGCGGGGAGAAATGAGGCCGTACACTCGTACGCCCGTAATTCAAAATCGGTGCGTTCCTATCGGTAAAATCGAGCGTCGCAAAATTCATTCTCTCTCTCTCTCTCTCTCTTATTACTTATTGTAAAACTCCTCTATCATCTCGCTTATTTATTTATGTAATTCTTAATTTTTCGTCATTACACAGGACTGGCCTTACACGGGAAAAAATATTTTACTGGCATAGCAAGTTTCACAGTTGCCGTGCAGACCGCAGAAAGATTTGTTATATGGACGAAATAATTTTACTGTCGTAGCAAAATGTTCAGTTGGCATAACTAAATTATTTTGCTGTCCATATGCTGTCCATATATCCAGCAAACAACAATTAACACTTGATAAATCTTTTTACCGTCCCGATAAATCTTTTTGCTGCTTCAAACAAATCTTTTTGCTGTTCGTACAGCAACTGAGAAATTTGCTGTGCCAGCAAAATATTTTTTTTCGTATAGGAAAATAATGACCGCTCTAGAACAATAATATATGCTTCTCTCTTTTTCTCTCAGAATTACGATTTCGTTGTGCACAATCTGCGTTGCGAAATCGACGACTCGTGTTTTTCTTACTTTCCACTCATCGGTCTTGCATGTTTTCGATTCTTCGCTAAACTCGCGCTATGCGCGAGTATTCCTCTCTCCCTCTCTCTCTCTCTTTCCTCGTAATTACGAGCGCAGACCGGTTTTTCCTAACGAGACTTCGCGCACTCGACGAGGAATAAGGATCGCGGCGTCGAGACGCGGCCGTCGCATCGGCGAGCGTTTTCCCGGGTCCGCGCGCGACTCGGCTTTTTCTCCCTCTCGCGTGCAATCGCGCGCGCCTATGTCGTCCGCGACGGTGCGTTTAAATGGTGTGTGTAGATATATATATATATATATGCGACGAGAGTTTAGACGAGGTAGGCAGAGGGGTTTCCGGCGAGCGTTAACAGAGTAACAGAGTGATGTAATGAGGCCCGGAAGCAGGCAATTTGCTGCTCGCGGCGGCCGCAGTTGCGCGAGACAACCTGCCCGGAGTACCTTCTTCTTGATACCGCGGTCCAGCCTCCTCCGGACACCTATCGTCTCGGACGCTCGCGCCGATAAGCGGCTCTCGATTGTTAATTTAACGGTGCGCGAAAAGTGGTGCCGTGCTGACGGGAAAGCCGGGGTAAAGAAGAAGACGAAGACGGGAGCGTTCGCTGTCGGTGGCCGTGAGCGCGCGCGAGCGCGAGAGAGTGCGCGTTCAGAGTGCGAGAGAAGACGGGAGGAAACGATCTCTCGATCGCTGGCGTTCGACGGATCGACGATTCGTTAATTATTTCGCGCGATGACGACGAAAGCGCGGCCGTTCGACGACGTTCGTCTCGCTCGACGTCACGAATGAGTGAATTATGCGCGACAATAGGAGCCGCACGATTGGCGTAAGGTACGTTTTTTTTCTTTTTTTCACGCGCCTGTACACGGCATACGCGCGGATTATAAGGAGCCCGTGGAAATAGCGTAAAAATGGCGACCGCCCGAGCGCGGTATCCGCGGTATCCGCGACACGACGAGCGATCGATCGTTCGATTCGGCTTTTAAACTGTCGAACACACGAGCGCAAAGGCACAATCCGGTATTGAGCGCGCGCGCGTTCTCGCTCGTTCGTTCGCGCTCATCGCCATTCGCGGAACATCGCGCGGCTGTGTGACAGTTTTGTGATTAGATTGACCTCAATACTCACTGGACATCCGGATGTACCCACGAGTGCTTTATCCTTAACCATCCCGATCGAATGTCAGCGCGTGGCTCACAATATCCACCGACGACGCGAGGACAACTCGCGACGGGAAAAGAGAATTTCGCCATGTTTCTGTTCCGTCTCTCTCTCTCTCTCTCTTTCTCTCTCTTTCTTCCTCTTTCTCTCTTTCCCTCTGTTGTCTGTCCTTCGCAAACGAGCTCCCCGTTGATATTCTGAAACGTTCGTCGGCGCGCCAAGAGTGGTATCCGCGAGATTCCGCGGATCTGTCCGCGAAAAGTCGTCACCGTGACTGAAGGTAAATTAGAGAGCGAGAGATCGAAAAGGATCAGACGCGACACAACAGAAAAAATCGGGTACGTGTAGCTAACGCCATCTGTACGCAGCGAGCCCTATATATTTATAATATGAAATCTGCATCGAGCGATTACCTACGTTCTCGGGAAAGTAATGGAGGACGGAGAGAATCCCGACGGCGGTTTTCCGCGCGAAATAAAGGCGCAGGATCGCTCGTTGCTGAGTACTCGGTTCTCAGGTAGGCCCGGTCCACCCATGAAATACGACTAATTCGATGTACGCTTTCGAACGCTCGGAGAAAGTGATAGCGCGCGATATCGACGAGCTCGGACATGAGGAGGTTATGTTGCCGGCGTCGAACTGTAATCGGCGCGATCGGCAAAACGTACGGAAAAAACGGGAGGGGGAACAAATGAAAAATAATGTCACGCGTGTACTAACGTCAACTCTTGCGTGAATGCGGAACTCCTGTTGAAAATAGCACAAGAGAGAGAAAGAGAGAGAGAGAGAGAGAGAGAGAGAGAGAGAAAGTCGCGCACGTGTTAGCGCGAGTTACACGTGAATCGACAACATCGTCCGGGTAACATCATTCCGTTTGAATAATGATTTATGTAATACGGGAAGGGATAGCGGAAGTGGGAGATTTTGAAGATTAGACGGAAGCGGACTCGCGATAAACGACAAGCTTCAATATTGTAGCCGTTCTCTTATCTCCGCGCGTTCTCTCTCTCTCTCTCTCCGTTCGGAATTACCGAGGAGATACGATCGCCTCATGCAAATCCCATTCCGCCGGATCGCTTTCGCAATTTTGACGATCGTAAGTTCGAGGCCACGCCGATGATGTATGTAGATGACGGCCGTCTAACCTGGCGTCGATCCGTTCTCGAGATTACGCGATC
The DNA here is from genome assembly GCF_001313825.1 of Dinoponera quadriceps. NCBI lineage: Eukaryota > Metazoa > Arthropoda > Insecta > Hymenoptera > Formicidae > Dinoponera > Dinoponera quadriceps. Next base: position 493,437 of record NW_014555756.1, read on the forward strand.
TCGACGGCCGTTTTTCGTAATTACGCGTATGTACGCCACGATGTGTAACCGATAATTCAATGACGCGTCCCTTGGAAAACATATGTACCTTTCTCTCTCTCTCTCTAGTATTTTTCACGTCTCCGCTCATTGTCGTTGATGTATCGCGAGAAAGGGCACGAAGGAACACGAAACAGCGCGAAGTGGTGTCACGAATAATTTCGGAGAGCGCGAGAGAATCTCACCGCCGCGTCGATGCGACAATTCTGTTCGAACGTCATCATCTCGTGTCTTGCGTCTCCGTACAGTGCAGCAATTCTGTATTACAGGGGCTCTTTGGTGATGTACGACAGCGCTAGCTGTTCGTACGCAGGTGCGCTCGAATTAAAGGGATCCTCCGGGGCCGCCGGAGCCGCGGCCGCGGCCGCCGGAGTAACCGCGGCCGGCGTCAAGCAGGAAAACTGGCCGTACCGCGGTCTCACCTGCGGTAGCACGTTTCAACGGCTCAAGGAGAGCGTCGACAAGGCGAAGCAGGCCCTCGCCGATCGCGGGGGTTACCTGGCGGGTGCCTTTTCACCGCCCCCGCGTGCCAATCCATCCGCCATTTCGCCCACAGCCTCCATCACCGGTAAGCGAAGTTTTCCTCTTTTTCTTTTTATCCCCGTGAGGGATTTGCCCTCGTCGTCGTCATCGCCTTAACGGCGGAAAACGCACTCGAACGACTTTTGACTTTCTCTGCGAGAATAGAGATAGGTTCGGGAAGAAAAGCAACGGTTGCGCCTTCTTCTCTCGATTTCGTCTAATAGTATCAATTCCAGGCACACGATCACCCTGACTGTTACCTAGATGTTCGAATCTGTTGAGTATTATCTTTCGAATTACCCAAGTATTTTCATATTTGGACACTCGAGTATTCAATTGTTTATTCCTCTTATTTATTTTCCCTCTTCGAATCATTCTATGCATAAAAGAAACATAAATAGAATGAATAACAAAAAGTAGATATTGTACACAATAATAAATTTTTATATCAGAATATGTGCCTCAAAATATATAATATATGAAATATTTAACTAAGTATTTACTTTGTAATTACGCAAAGAGAAACCACATACGATTGCTTTAAAAAGTTTGTATTATTTCGGATATCTGCGTATAGAAATGCCCGAGTTATATATTGACAGCGGTAGAATCTAGACTTCTGCAAATTTAATTCACTTTTGGACTTATGCCAATCCTAATTTGTACATCATATATCCAACTTATAACTCATACCCGCATCTCATTCGTGATTCATTTACCCGAATTATTCGACGATTGTGCTAAGAATGATCAAACTCCAATTTTATTATGAATTGTAACTCTCAGTTTCTCAATGACCCTACTCGATCCCAAAAGCGAACTAACGCATGTCTCGCCAAAGATGTAATGAAAAACGCTTTACGAACGTTCCTCTTCTCCAATGAACGGGCAGCGGTTTTGTCTACGTTTTTTTCACACGGACTCAATCGGTTTCGTCTGCCTAGGCGCTCCTCCCGCGCGAAAGTCGTCCGAGTGTACGTCCGGAAATATTAACAGGCGAGATTCGATATTTCTCCGACGTCGGGAACGGCAGGTGTGAGATACGCACGAGAGTATAACTCATTGCCGCGGCGTGCTGAAATAGTTTGCCGTAACGCCGAGCGTAAGGTCACGCACGGAAGGCCGCGTGCGAAAGACACGCAAACTGATTACGCGCGGGTTTATACCGCGGCGTAAGTACCGCGGAGATATCATCGATCGCTTCTAATATGCGTCGCGATGACGTAATGCGGTTAATAAGAGCAAGGGCCTCGCGTTTGCCCGCGCTATTTTCCCACAATGATAATGGCGCGCGCGCGACGTTAAGATTTTGGCGAGAGAGAGAGAGAGAGAGAGAGAGAGAGAGCGAACGCGCACGTTCAACGACGCGCGTTCAACGCATGTCGCGCTTCTGTGTTCGCGCCGTAAAAATGTCGTATCCTGCCGCTTCTCCGAGCAGCCGTCAAAATTCGTGTCAAAGTTCACGTCAAAATTCATATAAGACCTCTCCGAGCGGGATCTCTCGCGACGGCGGTGCTCTCAACGTCCTGCGTCCTGCGTTCTGCGAACGATAACGGAACGATGTCTCCCCCCGCGAAATCTCGAAGACGAAGAATCGTCTCGCAATCTCTCGTGCCGGGAAAGATACGAAAAAAAGGAGAAAAAAATAAGAGAAAAAGAAAGCAAGAGAGGGCAACGCGCGCTCGCGAGCCCGCGCAATAATTTGTCATCTAGCAGCAACAGCAGCAGCAGCAGCCGGCGGGCTGACTGTTGCTCTTCGTTGTCGCCGATTTCCGATTGCTTTTTTAAAGCGCCGGTCGCCGAGGACATTAATTACCCGGCCAGTGTAAATCACGTTATCTACCGCCCACGCCCGCGAGGGCCGCGAGGAAGCGGCGGAGCGGAAGGGGAGAACGACGGAGGATGAGGAGAGGTGTAAGAGGAGGAGGCGCAGGAGGAGAAGGACGTGGGACTGCAGGAGGGGTCGGGGGGGGGGGACTCGAATACGGTCGGGGGNCGGGGGTAGTAGTATTGCGCGCGAGGGTGTTGCACCGTTGCCAGCCGAGCAAAACGCTCGTCCGACTGCTCTCCACGGCCGCAGCAATATCCTGCTCGCAGTGGCCGAAATTTATCGGCGACTCGAAACTTTCGTCTCTCTCTCCCTCTCTCTTTCTCGCGCGCATTTAACGGCGCGGTCCTCCGCATTTACCTACCCATCTACCTACGTACCCATGTAGGCGAGTTCGATCGATCTCCCGCAGCGTTTGGATCGCGCGTCCCTGGATCCCGATTGCGGATGTTGGTCGCGTTAGCTCCGTGGTTTTTCGCTCCCGTCTTGTTACACGCTTTCCGCAGCTGTTGGTTAATTCATCTCGCGCCGGTCGGCAGCAAGGTCAGCGCGTTATTCCAATGCCGGCGTTATCACGATCCCGTTATCGCCGCAGTTTCCTAAATCTTTTCGTCCTTCCTGCTGCGGAGCGGGAATTAACGAATATCGTGTAATGACGTGCAATCGTGCGTGTTAGCGTACGATTACCACCACCCTTCAGTTACAATGGTGGCCGGCGGTGTTGTGGAATCCTCAGTAGTATCGGCGACAATCGCGCCCCGAGAGATCGTCTCAAAATTTTGACGGGGCTCGTAGGGGCTCGAGACAAGATGGTGGGTCGATGATGGCGGCGGGTAGTTGCGAAAATGTAGAATGACGAGGGAGGAGCGGTTACAGGGTTAGCCGGGAGCGTATCCATGACGACCGACCGCCCCACGTACCCGCTACCCTCGGAGATCCCGGATGCTCCCCTCGGCATCCCAGCATCCCACCTCCCTCTTCCCGTCACTCGTCGCCGTGGTCCTCCTCTCCCTGCCGCTCGACCACCCTCGGCAACCCTCTATGGCTCCTAGGCTGACTCTATCTACCCCTATCTGCGGCCCGCTTCGCTCCGGGGGATGCACGGCTACTTAGATTTTAAGTCGGGCCATTTCGTGCCGCGCACCTATATCTAACCCGGCTATAATTCTCGCGAGATTCAGACACGCCGACAAAGGAGTCTGGATTCTCCGTGAAATTTCAGCTCCCGAGGTGGAGCGCACGCACGCGCTCGCTCGCGCGACAGAATTTCGACGCGAAGCACAAATTTTCGCGGCCGCACAAAGGCACCGCTGGAAATTAAAATCGTCCGTTCCTTCGTTGCGCCGGCGGTATCCCGCGGTGATATATATATCTTCACGTAGTATTTTAGCTGTATCGTAACTCCTGAGTAATGGAACGTTGAGTTAAAGTCGGGCTTTTCAACACCGATGACGACGACAACGTACGACTCTCGTTACAAACATGCGTATACACGTGCGCACCGATCTAAGCCAACCCCCCCCCCCCCC
>NW_014555756.1:497433-534275 GCF_001313825.1 Dinoponera quadriceps
CCCCCCCACGATTATTTCATCTCTTAACTTCCGCCGCGTCGTGTAATCTGCACTAACACCGAAAGAATCGAGGATCGACAGCGGAAGTGTCGGGTCATCGTGTCAGCATGTCTCACATGGGGGGTGATGCATGTATTTAATGTTTGCCGGTCGAGCACCATCCCTCGGGTAGTCTCTGTTTGCGCACGTAATTGATGTTTGACTAGACGCGATGACACGCGTGCCGACGTCGCGTTTTATCGATGCACGCGCGCGCCGGCCTTTATAACATGAGGAACAAACGACACATTTAGGAACGCGTGTGTTCCATTAAATTGAATTAAATCGAGGCTCGCCTCTAATTTCACCGTGTCTGAATCGCGCGTCTCTCGCCGGCAATTATATTCGCACTTGCTCGAAACGCGCGGCCGATACTTCATACGACGAATCAAAGCGGCGATCTCGATCTCACCGCGTCACCCTTTAACTCGAACGACTCTAAACGGTCACATTATACGCCGCTAATGTTGCCTCTCACCTAGCTAATTGCATGGAATATATCGAGAGCGGGAGAGGGAAAACGGCGCGACATGAAAGATCCCCATTCCCCGTTGGATCGCTTTGGTTCTGCCATAGAAATTTATTCATCTGTATAGACGCCGACGAGGAGGGGGTATCGGTTCTCGCTATTTTCGCTGATATTAAGTGTTCACACATTTAAACGCGAATAAAGTTATATATAGTTTTAATGTTTCACGTTGCGATAATCATAATAACGTCGAAAGAGAAGTTTTTAATATCGCATGGAGAAAAATTTGGTTGAATTTACTGGACAGTAATCGAGCCAAACGTGTTTTGATTGAAACCGCATTTCTCCTTATAATAAACAAATTTCAGTGACAACAACCAGAAATTCTGCTTCCTTCACCCAAAACGCGCTTGGTTTGTTTATTGTCTGGTAAATTCAGCCAAACATTTTTTCAGTATATGTTTTACCGAACGCTTACAGAAGCGCGAATAAAATTTCGGAATATGTGTCTCTCGGAACACAACATTTCTCAAATTCACAAATGTGGGAAGACTGACAAGCGACAACAAATATCTGTTGTGCTCATATTCGTACTCGCGTTCCGCAATCACGGCTTAGCGCTGCGGACTGGTGGGGGAAGGCAAGAAGAGGGATCACGGTGACCGAGACGCGTTGATAATTGCCGGTATCGGTTAACCCAGGGGGTGGTTATGGGTCTCGAACACCCCATGTAGGCGCTACCGATCTGACGGTCCCCTCGGCTTTTCTCCGCGTGATCCCTTTTGCCCTTTATCCGGGAACCTCCGCGAGCCCCTTCGCTTCCGCCACCAGTGGCACCGGTAACTGCGACTAGTCCACCCTCGTCGTTCCCAGCAGTTCGGGGGTGACTAAGGGTCAGAGAATCGTAACTGTCTCGCTTCTAAAAAATGGAAGGAATACATTAAGAATCCCCCAAACGCGAGACGCGCCACGACTTCCGCCCTCCTTGCGCGGGAGTTTTTTTCTTTCTTCTTGCATCTTGGCGCAAAGCCCTACTCGCGAGTTAATTGAGCATACTAATGAGAAACACGTCTTCCAGCGAATCAGAAAAAAGTATACGCGCGAATAACTGTTGAAGACAATTATTAAGTAACTCAACTTTCTCGTTGAATAAAATCGTTTTCGACGGCGATTAATCATAATGGTACTCACATGAGCATCTCTCTCTCTCTCTCTCTCTCTCATTCTATACACGTCGTTCAGGTCGATCGCGCACGGCCGATTCTGGTATCCCCGTGGGGTTCCGTCTTTCTGCCCGCGCAGTTCTCCTACGGCTCGTTTCAGGCCCCGTGACTAATCATGATAGTTCCGCTCGGGAACGGCGGGGACACACGACTCTCGGTTCCGGTTCCGGCGCGTGCTGTCAGCCCCTCTCACCCTCCCTGGCTGCGTCGACCGCCTGGCCGCTACGCTACCCCATGGTACTTGGCGAGCCGCCCTCCCGCGCAATTATTGCGCTTCGCAACAAAGAGCGTCGCGTTCGAGCGCCCGCGCGCGTCTCTCGGAAGGGCCAGGTTGCTCCTGCCGCTGCCTTATCTTCGCGACTACGAACACGACCCTTCGCCCGGTCTCGTCGCTTCAAGCTCTTTCTGCCTTTTGTTCCCCTCGATGTCGCCGAATGTGCGCTCTTGCTTGTTATCCTGTGTTTCTGCGACGCTGTGCATTTTCCCATGCGTCTCATACAATCTTGCGAAATTATAATTCGGCTTTACTTCTTTTGTTCTCTTTTGCTTTTCGCGAGCCAGGTAACGTTGTTTTCGATGATAAGGCGATGAAAGTCGAGAACGAGATTTCCTGTTGAGCCGCACACACACGACGTGCACAGGCTATTCGCTGGGTCTGTTCCCTTCTGTCGAAATTCTCTTTCGCCCACCTGGTCGGATCTTGCAAAACACTTGACGCTTTGAGCCATTAATGTAATTGAATTACCTGCCATCACGGTGATCGTTCCTCGACTCGGCGGCGTCGTAAACCGCCGTTGAAGCTGCATTTACGGTGAACGTGCGGTGGGCCCGCCGGATTTCTTCCGGAATCTCCTGGGATTTCGGATTTCCGCGTCGGGCTCCTGCCTGACTTTACAACCACTGCTCACCGTCGCATCCTCTCGTCCTTCTCCGATACTCGCGAGCTTCTAGCGTGTATTACCAGCGCACGTCAAGGAGCAGCGAGGTCGACTCGCCGGCCCCACGAACGAATCATTATTCATTCTCGCGCGACCTATGGCCCACCCACCCGACGTCGTGAAATAACCTCGTTAAGCCACTAACTGCCGCGGCTGGCCTGCGAGAGAGTGTGTCGGCAGGAACGGTGTCGGTGCGACGAGAAGGATGTAAGAGGGAATCCCGAAAGAGAGGACGAGAGAAGGAGGGAGAAGGAAGGGAAGAATATATGTAGGGAGGAGGACGGGCAAAGAACGAGACGACGAGGGCGCACGTAAGTGCGAATATTACCGCCGGGGAAAAAGAAAGCTGGCGGGAACGAAGAAGAAGGGAAGAGCGAGGGAGAAAGTTTCACCCCCGTGACTCGGCGGAAACCCGGTCCGCCCTTGCGACGCGGTTTATTATATACGATCGCGCAAGGGCGCGTACTTACGCACGTATGCATGCACGCACGTACGTAGCACCGAGCAACGTCGATTTCGTAAACCTCGGCCCTCGGCTAGATCGCATTACGCGATAAATTTTAATTCCCGACCGTGATCGCCGCGCTTATCGCGCTACCCGTGGTTTCTCAGGTTTCGCTGATGTCGCGTGCTCGTCTGGGAAAATTTGTCAAAATGACGGTGAAAATAAACGACATCTCCGTTGCTCGCAATTGGCAAAATGCACCGTCGAGTTCGCAGTGAAAAACGGCAGACTCTTTTTCGCAAACCGACTGCCGTCACATTATTGAATATCCGGACTGAACGTCGGCATTGGTTGCTTTGTATCGCTCGTTGCAAAAATCTTATCGTGATGAGGTCATATCGACGAGCGATTATTGCGCGAATATTAACGATCATCGGTTAAGAGGATGACGTTGAGAGCGCGTCAGATAAGAGCATCCCCCCGCTGGTTCCAGCATCTCCGGCGAGGTGGTCGAAATCAATAGTAAACCCTCGTCTCTACCAGGCCGCAAAATTCCTCCAAGTCTCTGGGACCTCTGACTAGATGGCACTGTATTGCGAAATCATCCCTTATTTTAGTTTGCCTAAAACGTGCCAGAGGTCTCCAGGGTTGTTCGCACCCCTCGGGCTTGCGAAGGACATATATTCTGTTCGAAAAATCGCTGCTGTATGACTGGCTGATAATTATTTCGTCGATAAACATATTTTCCATCCTTTTATCGCTGCGCGTTAAAAACACGTTAAAAACTAATTTTTTTTACTACATCATCTATGTTACGATAACATGCATGCATAAATACAACTGATGAGTGTTGGACTATGAGTGTCGTGCATTTTAATTACTTTTTAATATCACTACTATTTTCCGCTCATTTTTGTTCCCTCTATTTCTATCGTCTCATTTCTCTGAATTTTTAATCATCCTCGGGGGGATGATGCTCCCTTTTACACCAACCGAATTAGCGCCGAAATCCTCAAGCTCGCGTTTAGTTATAATTACACGCGAAGAAGCGGTAGTTACTAATCTCGTCGGAATTCCTGGAAACACTCGGGGCTTCCTAGGGACGTCGTAAAAGCCACGACGAGATTGGCCCTTCAGCGTTAGAAAGCGTCGGGCGAAGTTACCCCGTCACCTCCATTAGTTAGAAAAGAGTAGCGGTGCCTTCAGCCGCGACAAAGGTGAGGGGGTGGAGGTTGTCAGCCGTGCGGTGTGGTGTGTGATCTGTTGCTTCGCACGCTGCGGTGCACGCCGACAATATTGACTGCGAGAGCCTGAAGAAAGCCCGAAAAAAAGGGGCGCTCGCCTCGAGGGACTCCCTTTTCCCGAATGCTCACTCCCCAGTCACTCCTTCATTGACGGAACATTAAGCACACGCGATAACGCATGATTAACCGGCTAATGATTCTCTCTCTTATTCTCTATCTGTCCATCTCTCTTTCTCTCTCTCTCTCTCTCTCTCTTTCGTCTGCTTTTACCCTCCGGCGACGGGGGACGCGCTCGCCGATTTCTGCGACGTCATCGTCGTCACTTCCGAAATAAAATAGACCCTCGTTCGCGTCTCGATAAACTGACTGACATCTCGGATCGTTAATCGGTCAGCCGGTAATACGTAGGTGACAAATTTCGCTCAGAACGGACGAAGAACCCGTTCGAGAATTGTTGTCGCGCAGTACTGCCTTCCAGTTCGCGCGAATCCAATGATAACGCGGCGAAAGGTCGCGAATGAGACGCGCGGAGTCTTTTTGCGTTCGGTTAATATTACGGCGAGAACTGATAATTGACACACACACACACATACACACGTACACAGCGCGCGTATCGAGACGTTTCGACAGCGACGGCGATCAATATTTCAGCGTGCACGTCGACATTTTCGGTGCCGCAACCGCATTTTCTCCCGATGTCGAAGGTACACAGCTGTAATGTACGAGCGGGCTTACGTTGCAGATACGCAAAACTGATTGAAAATTGCGGACCGTGAACCCCGATAAAATCTGGGATACGATAAAGCGAGCTTCGCGCTTGGTCGTGTATGCATTAGTTATGAAGCAGCGCGCCGCCGCGTGTTATACGCAGTCATTACAGCTGCGATGATTAATTCCTCGCGAGGGTGCAACTGATTATCATAAATTTTACCGTTCGTACGTACGGTACTTTCTTTCTTTCTCCTTCTTTCCCGCTCCTCGTGAAAGGAGTACAGCCACGAAATTTATCGTCGAACAAAACGCCAACGCCAAATGTAACCAATGCAGTTTAAAGAAACACCCAAGCCCCGAATGGTCGTTCGTGAGCATCCGGGAATTTCCGCACGGAAGTTCCCGAATTCTGAATCCGATCTGGCCTGATGATGCGATTATCGGATCCTGGAAAATACCGGGGACATGGAACCGGTCTGCGTATCGCGCGGCACGTTATCGCGTGCGAAGGTGTTTCACGTTAAATCATCGAGAAGCGGCTTGGATATGTTCCCGCGATCGCCAGCCGTGGAAAGAGCGTGACGCTCGGATAGGGATATAGAGGTGGACGGACGGACCGACGGCGAGCGGCGGAAGGGTGGCCGGGGGTGTTACAGCCGTGCACGAAGTGCGAGGACGACGGCGACCGGTGTTTGTGGCGTCCGCCGCTGCCACCACCACCGCCACCGTCGACGCCGCTGCCGCCGACAAAAAGGCGAGAGAATTTCCTGAAATCCTTTCTGAGGGTCTGATTGCCATCATTATCGTGGAGTGGGTAGGAGTAGCAACGGCACCGTGGGGAGGATAGGGTGCCACGGGGTGGGTTTCGTTCGGGCTGGCTGGCAGGAGGATGGGAATGGTTAGGAGTGGAAGGCCTCCTCGATGGGGTGGGTTGGAGTGAGAAGAGGAGGAGGAGAGGGATAGCGAGCGAGCGAGTGGAGGACAATCAGCGGTATTCAGCGCGAGCCGAGGACTGGAAGACCAGGGGACCCACGTTGGCGGGTTGGACGGACGACTACGGCGACGATGACGACGACGACTACGATGATGACGACGACGATTCTCTCTCTCTATCTCTTTCGTTCTCCTCTATGTTTCTCTCGTGCAGAGAATCGATCGACCACCGACAGCCGGTTCGACGTAATGCCCGCTCCTTCTAGCTACCGGAAGCTGTCGAACTGTGGCAGTCGAACAGCACGATCCTGTGGGTTCTATCACGGGTCGAATTCCGGTAGGGGCGCATCCGGTACAGCACGTCGCGGACCCTTGTGGACTCTCTTGCGATGTTCGGGATTATGATTAACATTAGGGGCCGGTTTGTGTCCAAGGAGAAGACTGTGGAATCAAAGTTCCAAAGGCAGAGGTAGACGACGAGGGGCAAGTTAAAGATGCATTCGCGCTTTTGTTAATCGCAAAGGCGAAGACGAAATGGAGTGCCGCAGCGGTCGAGCCGTGGGTCTCGCGTAAGAGAGAAATCATTTCTGATCGGAGGGTAACGCTCTCGTAAGCGCGTGCACTCTTGAAGCGAGACGATAATCGTCGCAGCTGTTACCCCCGTGACGCGATGTCGCGCGTAGAAAAGAAAGACGTCCGCGGGCGAAGCACGCGGCATTCCGAAAGAAAACCCTGACCTCGGTACGCCGATTTCTTCGACCTTCCTGTTTCACCCTCTTCGTCACTCATCCCCCGGCGAGTCGCACTCGTCGTCGTCTCTCGTCGCTCGTTGGACCTCGTCGGCTGCCTCGCGGATCAAAGCTAGGTAACCGAGTAACAATGCCAACGCGAGTAGAGAATCGGGCTCTCTCTCTCTTTCTCCCTCTCTCTCGCTCTCCTTCCTTCTCTCTCTCCCTCTTCTTTTTCTCTTTCTGCCTCGCACACGCGAGCCACACGCGCGTGTATCCGCGCGGTGACGGTGTGGTGCGACGCGGGTGGTGTGGTGCGGTTCGGCGCGATGTGGCCTCGACTCGACTCGATTCGCGTGGCGGCAGCTGATCGATGCGTCGCCATGACGACGCTTCCGCCGCCAGTCATCCAGCTACCTCCGCGCGCACCCCTCTTTCTCGACCTCTCTCTCTCTCTCTCTCTCTCTCCTCTTCCACCCCCGCGACCCCGTTGCCGCCACCGCACCGTGTGGGTGGGTAGGTGCCCACTCATCGCGCCGTTTGTTACCGGCACGGTTCGTCGTCAGCCACCATGATCTTCTCTTCGCGGTTCGGCTCGAGATACCGTGAGAGAGAGAGAAAGAGAGAGAGAGAGAGAGAGACGAGGTCGCCAACGACGTTACACACGACATCCTCTCTGCGATCTTAATCGCCGCCTTCCCGAAACCTCAATAGACGGCGTTCGTTGTCCGGGGATCTTGTCCACACCGAAATTCGCGTGTCACCCCCGCATTCGCAACTGCAGTCACTGTTGTCGTGACACGTGATACTTTGCAAATTGTCTGTCATCTAGGATGACGACAATTCGGTTCCAAACACGATCGGATCGACTCACCATCCGGCTGCATACCGTGATTATACGCGCGTGATCGCCGGTCGGTGCGTCACCCCTCGCGACTTCACCTGAGATTTAGCAATCAATAAGAAGATTTGCTGGCAAATTGAACATACTCTCTGAGTTTCTTAACGTGAAATCTCAAGTAAATTCTTCTGGTTCCGTACGAACGAGAATTCCGATCAATTAGTGCGAATTTGCGTCTGTGACAGACACATCAGATTCGTTCTTCAATTTCGAGTGAAAATATTCCCTCGACGAGATTCAGGGTGGAACATTTGCTCTATATGAGTGAAAAATCGCTCGAACTCTCGAGTGACTCGTCTGTCGCTCTACTTTTGGAGCGACGTTTCCGCTCCAAGGGAAATCTGGAGAGTAAAATAATTCGTTTGACACAGCCGTAACAATCGCAATTTCTCTCTCTGCCTCTCCCTCCCTCCGTCCCTCTCACGTTTTGATGAGGCAGACACAAGCGTTCGTAGTTCGCTCCCACAAACAGCGCGCGAATTAATTACCAGCCGGCGAGCGGATCTCAAAACAGAGATAGGCATTCTTTTAATTTTAATCCCGCGCGACCCGGGTGTGTGGTCCAGTGGCCGGCGGCCGTTATCAGCGTCCGCATTCGTCATCCCGCGGCGGGAAAATACGCTCTCGCGCAGGGTGAAGCGCGAGCACGCCGTGGGCACACGATGTAAATAATCGTTTATTGATTAACTGTTTGACTGCGCAAGTCGAGTTAACTATGGCTAATCTCTGATTTGTAACGCCTCCCCCACGTCGCGCGCGCGAGAGAGGGTGGTCGCGCCGGGGTTTGCGAAAACGGGGCGCGGGAACGACGGAGGGATAGACGCGGGTCGCAAGGGATGGAACCCGCTGGCGAGTGGGTGGAGGAGGAGAGGGGGAGTAGTATTCCCCCTCGGCACGTAGTTTTCGCCTCTGCAACCCTCCTAGCGCTAACACGGAATTAATATCTCGCGAGTTAGCGCCCCCTCCCCCCTCCCCCTCCCTTTCGTACCCCTCGACGGCCCCAAAACGGAAATGAGCGCGCGGATGCCTCCGCTCTCCTCGGTTCCCCGCTTCGCTCTCTCGTCTTTTCCCTCGCATCGTCGCGTCTCTCATTCCGTCTCTCTCTCTCTCGCGCGCGCGCTCTCTTTCACTCTCTCTCGTTTGCACGCTCTCCTCCGTTTCTCTCTCCCTCTCTCTCTCTCTCTCTTTCTCTTCGTCTGTCCTCTTACGGTCTCATTCCTGTTTCTGTCTCTCCTCTTCGAGCTTCCATCCTCTCCGTGTCTCTTCCGTCCTACGTTCGCTTCTGGCATTCTCACCGACGCAACACGTCAGAATTTCCAGGGCCGGTTTATCCGCCAAGCACTTACAGGCATTGGGCGCCTAGGACGCGAGGAAATGCACGAGACTCGCGGAAAGATACTTTTGACGGCGTCAAAACGCGAAGTCAAAGTTTCAAAATATTTCATTGGACACCTGCGAACCGGTAACGTTAGACGAACAATTGATTGTGCGTCGATCTGTTTAGGTGTACTTTCTAAAGCAAAATCGCGATAACGATTTTAGATATTTTGCATAAATTATATCTGATCAGATGATAAGCTCTTTTCTCTCTCTCTCTCTCTCTTTTAAATGTTAGGTGTAACGATTGGATTTGACCTGAGCAGGAGTGGTCTCAGGGCCTGGGAAGGTTTTAAAACGCTCCTGCGAACCTCGCAGAGGCTCCTCTCCTCTTACTCTCCTCCGCACCCTCTTCGACGCCGAGATACGTCGGAACGCGATAATTATTTTTTAAGCCGATTCCGGCGGCGCTTCCGCCTCATCCTGTCGCGCATTTCGCTTTCTCCCGCCGCTTTTAAGCGCGGCGTACAGAAAGCGCAGAGAGAGATGCGAAGGTTAAAGTAACACGGAAACTGGATGACACGCGCCGCCGATCGGAAATGCATCGCGAGCTCGAAACTGCGCAATTATTAAACTTAATGTTCTCTTAACTTCAGAGAATTTTCAAAACGCATTTTCGTCGCTTCTCGTCGTTAACTTTCAGTCGTTCCTTCCTATGAATTCCGGCGATCGTTTCCCGCGAGGCTTCTGAACGTTTTCACCGTTTCATGTTCATTATTATAGATTGTAAAAATGTGTCATAAATAACAAAGAACACACACGGTCAGACAGACAGACAGAGAGAGAGAGAGATTTTTATAAATATGAAGTGGAAGATTTCTCTCGTTTTTTCTCTCACATTAAATCGAGGGGAGGACCTTTAATGAGACCTCGTCGAATTCGCGGCGGGGTCGCGACACGCGGAGCGGAGATAGAAACGGACATCCGGTAGGCACGAACAAAAGTGCAGCGGCCCGGTTGGTCCAGGATGGAGCCGGCTGGAGACATGCAAATTCGCAAATAATTAGGCCGGGCGATATGAAGCGTGCGCTAACGACTTCGAACTGCGAAGGGCTGAATGCGCACTTGGCCCTTTGTTTGAAGCCGCGATTGCATTCTTGCGTAACGTAATTGATGGCTCCTGCGCGTCCCCCCGTTGTACAGCCATTATGTGCGAATCTTCGCGAACCGGACGACCGAAATTATCGTACGTTTCCAGTCCGAATGTAAGCCCGCGCGTCGGCGACATTTGAGAGTCTCGGTGTATCGATCGCCGTTCGATCGAATCGAACGCGCGCTTCGTTTAAATATGGCGAAGAAGAAATGCGGTTATCCATTTGAGGCAGACCTCGTGTCAACGCATGGCTTTGTATCACTGCCGCGTGCAGGCCGGCAAACATGCCACGGGGACGCGTTTGCCAATGCATTGGACTTTAAAATGCTGCGCAAAGAAACTCACCAGCGCGGCGTCACTTAGGCCACTCGGCCGAAAATCGCGCGCCCGCCGAAACACCGGACGAGTTTCCCCGAGTCATTTCCTCGCAGGACGTCTCCAACCTTTTCCTTTCTTCTCTTAAAAGAGCGGTCGATGTAAAACAAGCTTTTTTTTACAATACACACACGATGCCTCACGTTGTGCCGGATCGTTACGTTGAGAGGAAAATCTAGTTATTTTCGGGGACGACAATATCTTCTTTTCATTTCAGTCACAAAAATAGTCGAGAGAACTATTTTTCTAGTAAATGTTACTATACTGTTAATAACAGTAATCTCTCTTACGTGCATGTTGCCATTACTATATTTGTGGTTATTGTTGTCCCCGAAAATAACAATATTTTCTCTCTCAGTGTGCAACGTGTTACCGACAGTGTACAGCATTCGCCGATAGAATCACAGGGGAATTTAATTAGCATTCTAAGCTAATCCGATATAGCGTCGCGCAAAGCTGCGTTACGGAACACCTTCGATATAGCGCGATAACGATGCAATGGACGTGCGAGATACGTTATTTATTCTCTTTCTCTCTCTCTCCTCTGCTCGCAACGCGAGTATAACGGGCAACCGATATTCTCCGCGCTTCAATGTTGTGTACATTTAGCTCTCGCTTCCTCTCACCCTTACTTACACACGCCGTTGCAGGCCCGTATCAGGGATCGAATTTCGTTTCCCCGACTTATCAACACGGGGCGCGCCGGCGGAGAGTTATCGGTACACCGAAAATGACACCGACGTACCGAACGGCGAAGGCATGAACGTGCGCCACGAACGTGTCGGCGCGGCCTCCTATCCCGCTGCTATCTACGCCGCCGGGCGGATTGAGCATATTGTACAAATTGAATGCGAGGAATTATCTGGCGGGCGGCGAGAGGAGGAGATATGTATCATCGCGCACTTAAGCGCCGACCCCCAAACGTAACAAAGTGACACGGTTCTTATCGTGTTATGGACCGAGAAAAGGGCGAGAACGAGGAAGGATGAAGAGGGTAGCGCGGTGGCCGGTGGGGGAGGACAGGGCTACATTGGCACAAGAGTGCGCGCGCGGCAAACTAGACGAAGGGGGCGAGAAGAGAGACAGAGATAGAGCGAAGAGGGTGAGAGCGAGCGAGAGAGAGAGAGAGAGAGAGTAAGACAGAGAAGGGTAGAGTGCCGCAGCGGGGTGTATAACTGGCTCCCTTGTCGTCGCTCTATGCCCTACCTCGCAGCTATGCGTCTCGCGTACAATAGCCGTGCCCGTCATGTTTCATGGCGCGCACAATGATACTCCGCGCGCGCACTAACACCGGCGCGCGCGACGACGCGCGGCAGCGCCCAAGTGCCGCGGAGCGCGCGAGCCGTAATACCGCTCCGGTACTCCGCTATATCTCGAGATAATGCGCGGGGGATACCGGCGGGCGAGAGGGTAAAAGCGAGGCACGCGTCTCTCTCTCTCTGTGTACGCTCGCACGCGGCACTCAAGTGCCTCTCCTCAAGACCGATCGACGATAGCAGCACACTCGTCCGCGGATCGCGGACTCCTCCACTCGCTCTTCTAATTGAGCTAACCGCCGCCGCCGAACGAGCTATTCCGCCGGCCGGCTATTCCGCCCGTTCTCGACATCTATCATTAACGCGTTCGCCACCGGCGTTCATCTGGGAAATTGACCGCCATAGACCACCCTGTATCTCTTTATGTAATAGCGCAGGACGGATTTAATTTGTCGACTTGAATTGAGCCCAAATAATATTTGCGTCGATGTAAAATCAATGAAATAAAGGATAAAAGTCTTCTAAGGAGATTATGATATTTTTGCTTTTACGTGAGGATATCTATTCTTGATTTAAGACTCATCTCTTTTTCGTGTAGGGTAGTACTGCTCCCGTCCGTTTCAATTGAGATTTCTCTTGATTGCTATTCCATATAAATCAATATTATCACTTTCCAAAGCGACTTTTTTTAGTGAAAATCCGTCAATTTAATAAGATTGTCATCCACGCGAGTACCACTCCAGCGTTAAGTTACCGCAGCACTGTGAAATCGACGCGACGACCGTTTCAACGATCGTGAGATAAGCGCATCGTCTCTTTAGGGGAAAAAAAGCCGCATGATTTCGTGCTCCAGGTATCATCTTTCAGTCTCTCTCACGCTGAAAGTTGTCGGAATCCGATGGTCACTTCGATATCAACAAGACCCCGCACGGGAGGGGAGGTTGAATTTGCAGTTCACCGCTCGATTATCGACGATGGGGCCGCTTCTCGCGTCACGGGGAAGGTATACGCTCGCAAACGCGACGTTGGACGACGGCGGAGCTGGCGGATAGGGGGTGGCCGACGATGGGGGTGGTTGATGCGGAAAAGCGGCGGGCCCCTCCGCGAGCGCTTTAACCCCCGGCGCGCAGCGCGCGCGCGGCCACTCGAGAGTGATCGCGCGTTAAATGCGCCGCCGGTCGTACGCGGTCGCGTGTCGTGCGCGTGCCCTCTTATCGGGGGGGAGAAGGGAGGAGGGGGTGCCTACTCTCGAAACGCGGCGGACACCTACGAAAGAGCGGCCGGGGGCACGAGGCCCCGCGTGCGTGCGTGCGTGCGTTCCTGGGTGCGTGCGGCCCGCGGAACGACGCGACGTGCACGTGCTCTCTCTCTCTCTCTCTCTCAACGGGGATATCACGGTAGCGTGAATCACGGTTATAAACAGTAAATGACTCCTGTCGATGTACCCGCACACCACGCTGGCCACTTTCCGTCTTCGACGATCGGCGCCGCGCCGGTTCTCCTCGTCGAAGCTACTTTTTCCTCGGACGCGTCTCGCGTGAACCTTGCGGGATGCATGTGGCGTTCCGTTGATGGAATAGTTAACACGTTAAACACCGTGAAGGCCACTACGTTACTAACTTGTATGTAAAGTATAATCGATTGCATTTGTGTAAAAAATTGATTTATTTTCGCTTGTAATTTATAAAAAAAAAATGCAACCAGTAGGGCAAGTTAGTGAATACGAGCATATTTGATAATTTGGCTGTCTGTTTCAAGCTTTTTTGTACGATCGACAGAAATTAACGACGGAAATAGACCGTGTCAAATGTCCCGTTTTCCTGGAGTACTTTTCGCGGATCTGCCCGTATAAAAAGACACCTCGAAGAAACAGCTGGGAATCGTTTCCCGAATGTAAAATCGCAAGTGAAATCGTATGTATTATATGCCGGACGCGGGCAAAACAGAGAGCAGAGCGGTTCGCGTGCGCTTGCATACGGCGCAGCAAAGTTTCTTCGTCATCGGCGTAATAACGATGACAAATAGCTAATTAATTAAGACAGCCTCATGTTTTCGCGGAATAAAGCAGATTTTATGCAAATGCCGCGCGCAACGCCGCCGCCGCGCTCCGCCCGCGGCGGCGCGCAGGAGGTATAATTGCAACGAGATGTAAATTCCGTTAATAATAACGAGATCATCCCGGCGGTTCCGTATAACTCGAAATGGCCGCGGCGCACGTTCGTGTAATTATTATAATTTGGCAATGAAATTCGTGCGCCGTTGAATAGCGGGCATTGACAGGCGGCAGCTGTGTTCGTCGATTATTCAACGACACCGCGCGCGCGCGAGGCTGAAATATAATCCCGCAAAACTGCACGCGCGAAACGCCCGCGAAAATGACGATTCGAGCCGAGATCGTAATTCGGTTACATCGCGCTCGCGCATCTCGCGGCACAGCAGCGAATTTGCAGTTGCGCGTAAATAAACGCATTCTCGCACATGCCGCGTTCGTCGACATCCCTCCGATTATTATTCCTCCGTATTCGCTTTACGTTACTCGTCGCGTAACGCGTCGCGTAGGATTAAAAATGCGCTCATCGTCATTAAAGACGACAAACTGAGAGCGGACTGCCATCTCGAGTGTCTCCTCGTCGTCGTCCTCATCGGGGGTGATTTTGTCCTGGTGCGACGCGAAAAACAGAGAGAGAAAGAAAGCGTTATTTACTCGACGTTCTAAGACATATTCCTTCAAGTCCAAGAAAAAGTACATAATAAATTGATTCGGAGGTATACAATGTTACAACGATAAACACGGCTAAAATCAAGTGTACAGTTTATACGTTCAAACTGGGTGCGTGTTACGTAAATTAGCAATATGGCCTTGTGCAGTGCGATATGTAATTGACAGTGTTTCGTTTAGCAGGAAATAACAAGGAAAAAATGTCGTGAGAAAAACATGTTGACCAAATGTGCTGTGCGAAGAGTGCGCGGAAAATAAATTAGTCTTAAATCAAGAATAGATATTCTCTCATGTATGAACAAGAATATCATAATCTTTTTGGAAGACTTTTAGTCTTAATTTGATTGAATTTATATTGATGCGAGTGTTGAACTTTATTCAAGACTGAAAGTCTAAGATGATTATAATATTCTTTCTTATACATGACAACATCTATTCCCGATTCAAGACAATATTTTTCTCCTATGCCTTTCTATAACCCTAAGCTACCTAATACGATTATTTGTTACCTATAAACGACATATTACAAATTATCACATTATTATCACTAAATTGTTACTATGCATAAATCAATTACTAGGTAGTTTCTCAAGTAGTAAGGAATAGAAGGCATCTTTAAATCCAGCTATTTACAAGAGAGAGAGAGAGAGAGGGTGAGGGAGAGAAGCGGTCCTCGCGAGAGCGCGCGTGACGCGTTACCGCAGAGGGTTTGTCCCGGAAGGGAACCGGTGGCACATCGTTACCGGGGCAAACTACTACGTCGTCGACAAGCGCCGGTCGGTAAGTGCAGGAGGTCCGGTACGTCGTCTGTGCCCGCGCACTCCCGGTCGGTCTGCTGCCCGGCGACTTGTCCGATCGCAACCCCGCGCCGCCGCCACCCCCGGAAGTCTAGCCGGCGGCGGCGGGGTACCGCAGCGGCTACCGTCGCCGTCGCTCCCGCCATACAGCCGCGGACATACGCAGGCGCGCTTCCGCCCTTTCGTACGCGGGGGTGTCGATCCTACCCTCGGCAAGCCCGGCCCTCGAGCTTCGACACGGAGCCAACCCCCGCGTCCGACCTCTGCGCCCTACGTGGGCGGGAACCTCTACCCTCTCGCGTCCGTCTACCCCCCGGTGGACGTCGTCGCGACGACGTCCGTCTCTCGTCGCGCGCGAGGAGCAGCCGGCAGTGTCGCTCGGAGCGGATCGGCAAGATGATCGGCGCCCTTATCGGCGCGCAGTCCACGTACAATACGCTCGTGCAGCCGACGAGAACGAGGACGACGACGAAGACGATTGTCACCATCACCACAATCATCATCATCATCATCGGCGAGACGGTGGTGTCACGCGCCGTCCTCCACTACTCTCTACTCCTCCTCCTCCTCCCCCTCGCGGCCGTTCGCCGAGGCTGAGGCGTTGTTTGCCACGTCGTTTGCTGATATGACCACGTCGTTGTCGCGCCTCGTGCCGTCGCAGCAGCTGCACCAGCTGATTCGAAAGACGACGCCGACGGTGCCGCGATAAGAAGGGGCGGCTGGCTGCCTAGCCGCGAAAGACCACGCGCGTAGGTGAAGGTAGGAGCGGCGAGAGTCGGGCCTCGCGGCGCGCTGCTGCTGGACCGCATCGCGCGATGCTGGACCTCAAGAGCAGCGGTACCACCGCGGCGGAGCTACCACGCACCACGGCGTTCACCAACCTATCGATGCTGTTCGCCGGTACGTCCGCATTGTGAGGAGAGAACCACGTAGTTGTCTGTGCCCGCTGTGTGCTTCGCCGAGGTCTGTGCGAAAGGCCGCCGTAGGTCCGTGTTTGCCAGTGCTCGGTGACGCGTTCTCTCACCTCGAAAACGCGAGTCCCACGAGGAACCTTCGACCGTGCCCCCCCCCCCAACCCCCGGTCCGTCAAGTCTGTGATTCTCAGCGGAATGACTTTTACCCCGATGACGATGTCCTCGTCGAAATGATCGTTCTTCTCTTGTTTTCTTTCGTGACGCAGCGTTTTGTCATCGCAATCACAGAGCAGCTTTTCAGTTTGAGGCTCAACACAGTCGTTATTTAAAGACTTAAGGCACGAAACATTGTCTCGAACCGAGAAGTCAGCCATTCCGCTGAGGCCCTGTTTCTCGTGTCGCGATCTTGCTCCCCGCGGGCTCCGTGGGGATTACTGCTGCTTGAAGAGAAAGATTGCTAATTGCACTTTTTCGTAGCCGAGTCTAACGAATAGGGCCCTGTTAGGCCGTGCGAGATTAAACGGCCGGTAAGCGCGGACTTCCGCGATGATCGATGGCACGCGCGCGTTGATCCGTGATAAACGCGCGGCTGTTGAAGCTCCACGCGGACATACGCGCGCGATACGCGGAGGTAAACGTCGATAGCGATACAGGCAGAAGTGGTCGCACCAGTGACCACGTGCCCCCGTGGATGTGGTAGGGAAAGGCAAACGTCGGTCTGTTTGTCCCGTCCACCGGAGGTGTTTTTGCGCGTTACGATCTCGCAAGACATCGCTCGATCTTTCCTAAGGATTTCCGTAAACCCCGTCTTGGAAATTCGGAATTCCTTCCCTTCGGCCGTCACTCTCTCTCGCATTCGCTTTTCAGCTTCGTATCGCACGATTCGTGGATTCTCAGAAGTGTCGAGCTGAAGCTTACGGACTATCTCAATGGAACAAGAATATATATTTATCCGCGTACTGTCACTGTGCGAACGCTGCAACAACGCCCGACACGCTCGCGAGGAAGAGTCTTGGCCATTCAGGTGTGACGTCACATAATAGGTCGAAGCAATTGAAAGATACTGGACACTCACAGCACGCTCCGCTATTTGTTAATACTATTACGGAGTATCGGGCCGCGGTAAACATTACAATTTGCTTTGACGTGACGTCACAATCGCCAAGGTGTTCGCGCGAGCGCGTCGATCGCGTCCGCACGGTCCGTCGGAGCTCTCGCCAAGCGCGTTCTCCGAGATTGCCCCATTGAAGGTGATGGTACCTTCCTTCCGGGGAGTTTCCTGCGAGGATTTTCCGAGGTAGAATCACGGGTCTCGTGTGGGAAAACTCGTGGAAAATCCGGCGCTCTTGGCGGGCGAGCGAGCGAGCGATCGGCGGCGCGCCCACCCTTCCCGGCACTTGAGAAACGTGAAATCCGAGGCTCCATTAATGGACTCCGGTCTCCAGATCAAATGAAGGGGGCAGTAAAGACGAAGGATCACGTGAGACACGGGTGAGCCGTGCGCTCGCCGTGAGGCCGTTGTTTGCCCGGAAAGTCGGAGTTTCTGCCGCGCGACGCGACGTACGTATGTACACACGAGGGTCGACCCTCGTGCCAATAACTGCCAAATGAAAATATATCTGTTCGCAAACACGCCACCGCCACCGACGGACGCGCTCCTACGATCGTACGCCTGCCCGACGCCGCGACGCTCTCGCCGAGGAGCAGAGACACTTGCGGGCGTCGCTTCGCCCACGGCGAATAATAACGTTGCCAACGCGACACTCCGTGCACGTGTGCTGCTGCAAGTATCATTCGAATAATTTTCGTTCGATCTCTCCGTCTCGTAACGGCTTGACGATCGTTGTCGCTCGAATATCGTCGTCTATGATAAAAGAAAGGAATCTGGTGCAGCGGATTTGACCATGTTTTGCTCCCCACGCTTAATTCTTGCGACGCGTTAGGTAACTTTTACGCTAAAGTGGAAATCAGTGGAAAATCATAGAAACGCTACATTGAGAAATCCATTTGGTTGGCTCGAGCAAAATTCTTGTTTGGATATGGGCAAACAAATATTTTGGTTGTGAGAAGCGAAGTTTGCCTCTCCGAATCAAAGGTTTTTCACTTTCGCCTCAGAAAATCAAATCTTTGGTTCTCACAATCAAAACATTTGTTTGTCCATATCCAAGCAAGATTTTAGTTTGAGTCAGGAGAAGGAGCTCCTCAGTATACGTTCCTATGTGATATAAAAGTCAATAGTATAAAAATCATCTGGTGCGTTGCAAGAAGTGATTGGCGAAATCTGGTTGGCCCGAAGTGGAAGAATCTTCAAAACTGCCTAAGAATCGGTGCTTTCCACGCCTTTCTCTTCTTCCTCTTACCGACACACACACATACACATACACACACACACACACGTGGCATTTTACGGCGAAAAATTCCAGAAGTTATGATCACAGTTACGGCGTGCAGCGAGTAGCGAAACATTTGTAGTTTCGATAAGGGTGGAAAGGAGGAAAGCTACAGCTTCGAGTCCACCGACCGGCGAATACAGATATCTCACGGGGACAGATTTCAAGGACGATAAATGCACTCGTGAACGAGTACGGGAGCGCATAGGTACAACACCCTCGTGTGCACGTCTCTCGTGTTTCTCGCGTGGGGCTCGTGCGGGAACGGCGAGCCGTTAAAGTGAGCCGTAAAAGATCGACGCGGGGCAGAAGAACCGCGTTTTTCCAGCGTCGTTCGGCCGCCAGGACGACGCGACGTAGGCCAGCACGGAGGCGCTTTCGCCCCGGTGCGATCAGATATACTTTATGGCTACTCGCGATTCCTCGAACCGATTAACCGGTAATTGCGGACAATATACGCCCCGCTGCCGACGTGACCTCAAAATGTGTAATCGCAATCGGCCGCCGCGGCCGGATCACGAAGTACCGGTTCGCGCGGATCGATAAACCGTAGATTTACAGCGCGCTACGTCACGGCTAGATTTGTTTGCCCTTTCTTCCTCTCTCTCTCTCTCTTTTTTTTTTCCTAAGGAAACGCCGCTGATAAAGCCGACTGAAAAGCGATTCTCTTTTACTTTCAGATGCCGGCAGCTCTTACAAGGGAGGCTGGAGCCACGCCACGTCGCCGGCACCTGGTCAGGGTAAGTCTTCCCCGAGATCTGTAACCTAGTTACGAAGACGTTGGCTGCAGCAGCGGCACCGAAGAGGCGGGAGGGGGGGTTAACATAGAAAGAAGGTGAAAACGTCGCGTTATTTGCTTTCCGGTCGCGTTTCGGGCGACGAAAGTTCGCACAGCCGGTCGCTCGTGGCAACGTTGTCGACGTTAAGCAGTCGTTTCATACAGCGAATCATTTCCCGAAATTCCGCGACCCGTTGCGCACTCCGTCGCGACTTCTTCCATTCCCCCTCGCACGAAGACTCCCTCCGACTGCGGGGGGTGGAGGGGAGGTTTCTTTCTCTTCGCCTCACTCTCGGTTCGCTAGACGCTACGTATACTCGTTGAAGGGTGGGTCGAGGCGCCGCTGGGTGCAAGTTCACGCGTCGCGACACCCCGGCTTGTTCTCTCGAGGCTTTGTGCGTGCAGCGAGCGCGTGTAGAGAGAGAGAGAGAGAGAGAGAAGCGAGCGTGGGCGTTGGTGTAGGTGGCGTCCCGGCGCTTTGTGGCGCGTTGAACCGCGGCCCCTTTGTCGTCGCTCGCGTAGAGCGGGCGAGAGGGGAGAGAGAGAGAAGGGAAGCGGAGAGAGCAAGCCCCGGGGGCTATGTGGAGACGCCTGGCCGCACGGTGGTAACGCCGAAGAACAGGCCCCACCCTGTGTGGACGCCAACCACCGGCGCTGGCACAATCATCCCGCGAAGATCACAGAGCCCTGCCCGCGGGCATCTTTGTTATAAACGGCTCTCGGCCGTTCGTCAGCTCGGCGTTGCACGGCCGCGACGACGCGTGAGTTCGAGATTCACCTCCGCGAGAGAGGGTGTAAAGGTCTTCTCGCCCCCCTCGGACGCGCGTCGGCGCCATCAGCCAGTCCACCTTGCCCGCGAATGCGGACGGGATTGCATTCAGCTTTCGCAGCCTGCCGTGTCGCACCTTAGTTCTCAGGGCTTTGAGCGTAACCTGATGCGCGACACACGGCAATATGCCGCGTGTACGTCGCGGTAAATCGCGTACAGAACGGTCGAGCGGCGAGTCGGCTTGACGAGGTCCAGAGGGGGGCTGAAGGGAGCCGAAATTTCAGTTCTACACTAAATCCACTCAGCTCTGCACTAAGTCTCCAAATGGAGGAAACGGAAATAACTTTCCATTTGTAGCGTCAAAGGAGCACTAATAGTGCTCTTTTGTTGCTACAAAGGGAATCAGACTCTCCCGGAGGGGAATTTAAAATTCGAGTCTTTGAGTGAAGAAAACGGAAGTAACTTCCCCTTCGTAGCATTCGAGTCTTCCTCAGCGTGGAACCAAGTAGACTTTATGTAGGACTACAATTTCGACTCGGGGATACTCAACGCATCGTGTTCCAGGCTCTAATTTATTTATATGCGCACAGAATGAAAAATTGTCGTTGTCATTCAAATGACTGCGGTCTCTCGTGGGAATCGCTGTGTCACACGTGTGTGACGCACGGTGGCGGTCGTGTTAATTTTTGCACGAATTGCGGTAACTTCGGGTTTGATATTTCCTCTGTTCTTCCAGAGGGGAAGGGACGGTGGTTTTCGACGGTGAGGACTTTGATCCCGTACATATTTCGCCGAAACTTCGTGTCGCGTCAGGAAGTTAGATGCTCAGGTCGTGATCGTGCTTTAGCGAGGACATGCACGACGATTTGCTTCATCACGAGAGCGCGAGAGCTCCGGGGCATTTTCGAATGGCGCGACTTCAACGCCGCCCTCTGATCTTGACAGGCACGGGGTTGCCTTTGACTCGGTTTACGCTTTGCGCCGCGATGCGAGAGGGAGTGACATCGTCGTGGTGTCACAGCGAGGTTCATGAAATTACGTGACGTGACGCGTGGTGACCCGGGGGGCACTTTGCGGTCTTCTAGACCGCGTGAAATTGAAATTACAAGCTCGTCTCTCGCAGCCAGCGACCCAACCTCGGCGGATTCGGACGGATGCGCCCGTTTGTACTTTCGTTCGACCAGCTCGCGCGCGCGTACAAAGGATCTTAATCCGCAGGAGTTTCGGCGAACACTCGGGGGTGCCTATTCTTCCGGGTGTACAAATAACGCGCTTATGGGAATGTTGACTCGCGAAATGCCAAACGCAGACTGGCAACGATTCGTGGCGCGAAAAGGTGGCTGCGATATTTCTTAATTTGGTCTACTGAGAAGGAAGCGTGTGATTGCACGGGAAAACAATTACCGTCGGGAATTTTCTCATTTTCGCGGTGGGAGACGGTTGACGGTGTCGAAAATGACTATGACTTCTAGCGAGATTAGTTTAGCAATTTCTTCCACGTGACGAGTAACGAGGTAGAAGTCGTGCGATCATTCTCGCGATCATTTTCGTCGAATTCACCGGCGACCATACCTTGAAGAATGGCAACTTTCCCAACTATAATTTCACACGTGACGAAGCAGGTGTCCGCGCGACGTAGAAACCGCGACGGTGGCAGAAATCCGCGGGCAGAAAAACCGGTCGTTTCGTATGCAACGGGAACGTCGAAGGAACGAATCGTCTTTCTGAACCGTGCGGCCCGATGCAAATGATTTCCTCGCTCGGCCGCGGTGTTCCAACATGCGGTGTAACGTCATGCGAGGACAATGATGAACTGACACCCGGGAATTAACACATTAGAGATATATCTGCGGAATGGTAATTCGAGTATGCCCATTAATGTTGCTCGCGTGCTCGGTGGCCCAAAGTTGTTTCCACGCTCTGAAGCAGGTCATGCTCATATAACCTTCCCGTGCACCGAAATGCGCACCTGGGATACTCGCGGCGGAGACCACGCGATCCAATCTAAAGTTGAAGCGATGAAAAAAGCCTTCTCACGTGAATCGCGAATGCTTAATTATCTCTACGGCGTGGGCGCCGTCGTCGTGGGCGTGCTGAAAACAGTTGGAAATTTTCGAGCCGCGGGGCTTCTCGGGAATGGATTCTTCGTTCGTGTCGATGAGTTCGGCAAATATCTAAAACGGTAACCTGAGCCCGCATTAATATTTCCTCCCACTGAGAGGAAAGAGAATTGTTATTTCACTGTGAATTATTATCTGTAAATTGTTATTGTCGCTATCTCTCTTTCTCCCACTGTAAATTACAGTCAATCGCGGCGCGCGATAATCAGATCTCTCGTCGCGATTTAACTCGGGAAAAAAGCATCTCACTCTTCGTCACACATCTGACTCGAAATTCAAATTTGACTATCTCGCTTGAGACGAGTTTCAAAAGTGACGATTATTAATGCAGACTTCATACACCACTTTTCACTCGATTCACGCGTCGCCCCCGTCTCTCTCGATCTCTCTTAATCTTCCGGCCCGGTGTATGGACCCCTCCGTGTTATTTTTCCGCGCGAATATTACTTTACACGACGAAAGTGGCATAAAACTCGGCGGGTCGATTCGAGAACTCTCGAGATCGCGCGGCGCGCTCGCGCGTCCGTCGAGAAACGTCACGTCGCGTTATCGACCACCAGCGGGGTTTCAGCGGGTCTGCCCGCTGGCCAGGAAAAGCGACTTTAAGACGACTCGTAGAACAATAAAAGCACTCTCCCCCTCTCCCCCCGCCTACCCACCGCCGTTTCTGCTTGCCCTTCCGCTCCCCTAGTGAGCCTCGCGTGACTTCCTGACCCGAGTCGACTGACCCTCGACCCCCTGTATGTATGTTTGTGTGCTTATGTGTGCGCGTGCATGTGTATGCGTGTGTCTGTCCGTGTCTCTGTGTGTGTCTGAGGGCAATCCTAGCCTCCCTATGATAATTACGTACTCCGGAGCGGCGCGTGCCTCGGCAGTTCGCTCACGCGCTGATCGCGTATGGCGTGACTATCCTCGACACCATAGGTAACTATCGCATCGCCCTTTCTCCTTCCCGCCTTGGCTCGGCCTCCCTCAAAGTACGTACGTCGTGATTGACGTTGGAAGGCACAATCGGAAAACCACGGTAATGGAAAGTCCAAGGGACGTCTGAGAGGGACGGCCTAATCTCTTTCTCGGCCGTCTTTAAGATCGGGCTGTATCTGCGTGACCCAAATCTGTCCCTTTATTATCTTTCGAAATACGTTACCCCATTTCTTTTTATTTCTCTCTTTCTTTTTTTGGAAAAGAGAGAGAGAGAGAGAGAGAGAGAGAGAGAGAGAGATTGATCTATATCTAAGATCGTTTCAAGTTCATTTTGAGACTCCGTGCGGCCAATGAGACGAGCCCTTGCGGTATCTTAACGCGTCGTTGAGAAAACTCGTGATTTGTAATCAAATCGTCCTTCTCTCTCAGTTGCGAATATAATTAGTGTTGCGCTCCGGAGAATTCGAGAGACTGGGTCTCGAGTTCGTGAGAATTTCTCTGAAGTCCGAATCGTGGATTCTGAACGGAAAAAGGGGGCGAGAGAGAGAGAGAGAGAGACGGAGGGAGACCGGCCGGAACCCCCGGCCAGGGAAAACAGGCGACCGGATCTTGCTGAGATCTGGCACGGGTTCCGTTCGTCTATGGATCTCGCGGGGTCGCGAAGTCCCGGGGGGGACATGGATCGTGGGCAACAAGTCACTGGGAAACAGCGCGTGACCAGTGCATTCGCGCCGCCAGATTTACGACGATAAAAATGAGGAAGGGTAAGCGACCCACGGGGGGCTCCCGTTCTATCTTGGACAGGCGACATTTGCAACCCGAAACGACCGTCGATCGATCCTCCGTCGATTTAGAATTCATTTCCTTTAAAATGTCTTCGAATGGTGGGCGCATTTACGCGCGATACTCAAATACGCCCCGTAAAATTATCTTCGAATTATTTCTGCCGTTTTTCCTTTTTCTCCGAGTGATTAGAGCTTCGGAATTATAATCGTTGAATTAATTGACACACTGAATTACAGAGAGAGAAAGAGAGATCTCCTTCGATTTTCCCGTTCGTCTCGCGAAACAGACGAATTCTCTCGCCGGCTCGAAACTGGTGGGTCTCAGCCCAAAAAACAGACAGACGTCTTCTGAATTCGATGCGTACGATGCGTGCACGATATCTCGGCCCCGGACTGTTATTCTTTCCGGCGGTACAAGGCCGGATAAATTGGAATCGCGCGTAGAAGAAACGTCCGTAGCATATTGCAGGGGTCGCGGGACACGTCGGAGTCGCTGTCGTAGCTCACATTATGTCTTTCGGTAGTACATACACGGGCACGTGCCTATGCGTGACACGTTTACGCATGGCTGCCTGCGCCCGTACTCCCCTCCTCCCCCCATATCGGCTGGCATTTATTCCTGATTCCTTGTTGGGGTGCAGGGATTGCGTTTCCACTTTAACCGTGCACAGTCGAGCGTCTACGCATTCGCGCGCGCGCGCGCGCAAAAAAAAGAGTAGTCGATTTCGCTGAGAAAACGCAACTCGAGACGCTTGTAACGTAATATCGCGACAAAATGTTATTATTACTTGACCCTTTGCGTTCTAAAGGTGCCGTCGCGACGTTCATTGAGTTTGATGTTTGAAGAAATGTTTAACGGCAGGATGTTAACACACATACATCGCGAAATCACACTTCTCCGCGAACTCTGAAATGAAAAAGTCGCGACACACCCTTCGCGAATGTTTTTTCTTCAAGGAAACGATAAGAACGCCGGAATTTTTCCGAGCGTTTGCGAGTGTGTGTGATCGCGTGGATAACGTGAAAAGTGATTAGGCCCTAAACAATACTTGCGGAGCCGCCCGGACGGAGAGAACGTGCGGTGTGTCGTGCGGAGGCTCGGGTTAAAGACAAGAATCTTTTTTCCTGCCGACTGGCCAGCCGACCCGCCGTCGCTATTCACGCTATGCGATAATTAGGAAACGATTAATTTTCTTCCGCGCTACGCAGCTCGCTCTTACAAATAACTTTTGCTACGCCTGCCCTTATCTGACGAACAAAAACATGTTACCTCCGTCAGGCCGCCTCATGTAGAGCGCCATCACGTCCAACTTCTCGAGGGACCCTCATTCAACAACTGCAACTTCCGCTTTTTAGAAGGCAATTTACCGGACGGTTAGTTAATGCGGAGCAGTACGGTACGTAGTAGTAGGTACCACGGAAACTTTAGTGTACGATGTCACGAACGATCGTGCGATACCCAGAGCGATACGGATTACAATTTTTCGCACGAGCGCGATGGCGACGGCGATGGCGTTTATGAGAAGATTACGTGTAATCATCGAACCCCGCAATTGCCGCGCGAAAACCGTCCGAACATCCGCGTTTTACCCCCGCAACGGCTCTCTCGGCAATGACAGCGAGACGATTGCTCTTTTTATCTCAAATTCGAGTCAGCTACCGAGATCTGGCCGGCAGGATCGAGTTAGTCCTTTTGGCGTGCGTGAAACGCGCGAGAGACGGGCGTGAAAACACCTTCGCATTCCACGGCACGTTTCCACGGGAACGAGCGCGACGGAGCGGTTTGTCGGCGGGATACGAAAAATAACACCCCCGTCTGAGAGAGAGAGAGAGAGAGAGAGAGAGAGAGAGATCTTCGCCCTTTCTATGTGTGCTCGCAGGTATGACCTATTCTTCTCTCCATCTCTCTCTCTCCCTCTCTAAACGACACAGCGTTGCTCGTAAGAGCGACTCGTTTCGCCCGCTACGCTCAAGGGTTGACACGCTACGCTTGCTTGCTCATTATTACGCGCGGCGCGGCGTGCTCTCGCACGGAGGGTGATTTATGTTCGAAATAAGTCCGCCAGCCCCGAGACGGTAGTGTGCGAATCGGTGACGCCGCTTGAAGCTTACAGTTCGGCCGATGATGAATCGACTTATCGTCCCGGGCGTGAACAAGATCGGCGGGTGGCGCTGCTCCGGACACGAGTCCGGGGGCTGTTCTGAGAATAAGCTGTTCGGTACAACTGTGACTGGGAAATTCCATAGCGAAGTAACTGGAGTCGGCAGGTCCAGTTTTGTAGCAAGTTACATGTTGCAATATTATATATGCGTATTTTTTGTGCGTTACCACTTTTTATTAGAATAACAACAGAACGTGAGATTAGCGCGAAAAATGGCTACGATAAAGCTCGTAATCAGTTAAATATTCGTAAGTCAGTATCAGCTGCCATTGCCGGCCTCGTCTGTTAGTTCCCTACTACGATACTAGTTTTATCTTTTATTTGTATTTTTGTGTTACGTTATTCTCTTATTTATCTATTTCTCGGGACCAATAAAGTTACTGTTATTATTATAATTTAATAGTTTAAGCAAAATTAATCGTTAGTCATTTTCCTCTCAATCTATAAAACGCGACCGAGTGGTTTGGGAAGATTCCCGTAGTGGGAAATATCGCGTCGCTCATTTCAATTTCCAAGTATCGAAATAAACTACGGCGAAACCCCCGAGTAATCCTCGCGCGTATCGATAAGGGACGATAGTTCAAAAATCTCCGGGCGATTTGGACGCAGTCCCGACGCGACACGGTGTCCTCGGTCAGCGACATGTCGGGATTAGCGTGGCGGAACGATATCCCGATACGATAGAAACGGGCGAGGACCTCGTCCTCGGTCGCGCTTCGCTGTTTTGTTGGAATGCAGCCCAAAGTTTCGAAACGAGTCGCGGAACGCGGATCTCCCCCTTTCTTTTCGGCGTCGCGACGCCGGCGAATCGGCATTGTGCGCGTCCGGGGCTAGCAAAGAGTGCAGCAGCACGGAATGACGGGTTCTTTGATCCTCCCTCGCGAGGAAGCTACACGCCGTCTAACGGGATTACCCCGCCCCGAGTAATTGCTCGTGAATGCACAGATATACGCGCGACAATGGCTCGTGCACATCGATTCGAGGTGACGCGTCGAATCACCGCACGCAGGGTACGCAGGGTGGATTTGTAGAAATAACGGTTAAGGGAACATTCCTCGCGTTCGATCGGCTCGATTCTCGTTGGCGACGGGGCAATCCCGAGGAAGAGGTCCAGCTGCTTCCTGAATTTTTTGCGAGAGCTTACCACTGTCTATATTTTTCACAACGTCCTTATGACAGATAATTGATTTTATCGTGGATATTTCCTAAAGAACGATGGGCAAAATGGGCTGATTTTAGCTGCGGAGTGGCAAATAAAAACGGTATGCTTTTTATCGTTCTTAAGCCGCTGAATTGATTTTAATACTTTCCCGACAAATTAAAATTATTTAAAAGTCAGATTTACCAGCTCAAAAACTACAAAAGACACATCGTTTCCACTCGCCATTTCGGGGGCCAAATCGACCTATTTTACCCACTGTCATTTTTTTTTCCTTCAAGCGAAGTTCCGCTCGAAAATTAGAGCGATAGCCGAATCTTCTTCTTTATTTTTATCTTCTTTATTATGGTGGCTGACAGATGCTCGCTTTCTTCCATACACTAATATCTTGACGTGTGTAAAATTTCCTAAAAACTTCTAATTCTCAAAATCTAAGTCCTAAAAATCTTCGTTTAAATCTCTCTCTCTCTCGAGTCTTCTTTTTCTGGGGTAACTTTGTTCCACCTCCACTGGAGATTACTCAGCGCGCCGTGACAAGGCGTCACTCCGTGCGCGGGTGACAGCCAGATCACTCCAACTCGCGGTTTTTCACTCATCACAGAGCGAATTCTTCCGCTCTGAAACGTCGAGAGTATATTATCATTCGAAATTGCCGAGCGAATCCGACGTACTCCACTGTGTTTTCGCTGGAACAAGTTCACCCAGATCGATCCACAGAAACATCCACTCGTACTGATTAAGTCTGAGTTAAACATCCGCTCTTGTGATTCCGAATGCCCGTCTTCACTATCCGCTCGGAGTGAATTTTCCCTCGTCTCGGGCGACATTTCGCCCCGAGAGAGATTTCGAGAATTCTACGCTGTGAATGTGCGATCGAGTCTCTCTCGGTGATGATGACACCCTGCACGGAGTTTGCGTTGGAACACGAGCGTGCGGCTCGAAGCCCCGCGGCTACACTGATTGCGGCGGACCCTACGACCCGCGGAGACCCAGGAACCCGTCCCCGGACCCTCCGTCCAAGGCCGTAGCCGCTTCCCAATCAGAAGCGAAATCAGATTGTTTAACACAGCGGACACCAACTGCTATTTAAAGGTAGCATCTGCCCCATGGGGGGCGGCTCGTCGCGCTACACACATTCCGACGACGGCGACGACGACGTCGTCTATCTATCGCAGAAACGTCGAAAATGCCGTCGCCATGGGGGAGCTCGTTCGCTCGCCCAAGGCTCGCAAAATCGTTATCGACACGTATCGACCTGTGTGTGTATTCATTGGCGAGAATATAAACGATAACAGGATTCAAGGGGTCATGTAATTTTCTACGGACTCGGTGTATCTTTTTCTTTTCTTCGAGCGCGACGGGATATTTCAGAATGATGCGGCAATCGTAAAGTGATTTGGCGTACGCGACACCTCTCGAGAGTGTCGAGGCGCGACCGAGCCCATTCGGAAATGATTACGATTCCCGTGATCCAGCTGGTTTTTCGGGTAACGAGGAGCCAGTCGACTGACCTCGTAGGCGCCGGGTCTGCGAGAAAGAGAGAGAAAGAGAGAGGGTATAACGAGTCGAAATTAAGGGGCATTGTGCCTTAAACAGATTGCACAGCCGTGTGTGGACGTGACCGTCGAGCGTGAGCCTCGGGCGAGAAGCGTTCGCACGAAGAGGGAATCCGAGTGTGATAAGACGGAGAAGAGGCCTATGAAACGGCCATGGGGAGACAGACAGACAGACAGAGGAGAGAGAGAGAGAGAAACGTACACGTAGGCACTCAGCCCCGTGTTTGCCTACACGGAAATCCTCTCTAACGGATTCTAACGCTCGACCGAGCTTGAGTTTGCACTTTTTCATCTTCGGCGAGCCGATGACTTTCCGGCACCTCCCGCACGGTCTCGGGATTTCTCGATCGGCGTGACCGACGACCGGGTTACACGATGCTCGAAATTCACAACTTGGCGCCTTTCTCTCTCTCTCTCTCTCTCTCTCTCGAAAGAGGGAGAAGAGGAAGAGATCACGATTATCCGGTGTATCAATTAACGAGTTTGCTATGCGATCAGGGAGTTTATCATTTTACGAACTCTCGACGAGGAATCCGAGATCAATAAGGCAAATGTGGCGCGTTCTTGCCGATCTCTCGTCAATTTCTGCCTGTGAAGTATCGATAGATATCGTAACACGTGGATGCGAAATATCTTGTTTCAGGGTATGGAAGCAGCTTATCGAAGTCGGCATTGGACACGCACAGCCATCTCAGGCAGCCTGGTATGTAGTAGGTAGATATTTTTGAGAAGCTAAAGCATTCTTTTCTCACCAAGGCGGAATCCAAAGCAAATCCGGGCCGGAGGCGCGCGAATCGTACCGCCGAGGAAGCGTTTCTCGCTCGGATATCGAGTTCTCGGGCGGGGCGAAAAACAAGGAAAGGGGGGAAAAACGCGAAATCTCGCGAAAAGATCAGGTTACGTGTAAAGGAGGCTCTCTCACCGGACACACCGGCGGTGTAAATCCGGGAATACGGGAGCAAGGTGAAAAGGGGTTCACCTACGCGATAGTCGAACAAGGTCACTGTTACCTCACCCGCGCGCGCGCGCGCTC
Source organism: Dinoponera quadriceps (assembly GCF_001313825.1). Taxonomy (NCBI): domain Eukaryota; kingdom Metazoa; phylum Arthropoda; class Insecta; order Hymenoptera; family Formicidae; genus Dinoponera; species Dinoponera quadriceps. The sequence continues at coordinate 527,272 of NW_014555756.1, forward strand.
GCCCCCGCGCATCATCGATTCCTCGAAAGTCTCAACTCGAGAAAAGAGCCTCGAGAATCCTCGGGCGTAGTCGCATCCCAGTATTTCGCCCGTCGTGCTACTCCCCCTCGTTCCCGGCAGATAAATGGGTGTACCGCGCCCCTTCCCATTATTAACTTGTAAGTGAATTACCGTTCGATCGAAAGGCGATCACTCCGGCACGCATTCAGCGGATTCATCGGGCGAAACGACCTTTGAGGTCCGGCAATTCCGAATCCGTCCCCATCATCCGCGTCTGTCCCCCATCTCTCATAATCGCTCGGCTTGTATTTTTATGGGGGTCCATCTTGGAGGTCTCTCCTGCCGGGGGTCTCTCTCTCTCTCTCTTTCTCTTTCCCTCTCTCTCCCTCTCTCTCTTTGCTCTTTCAGATCGAGAAAGTCATTAAATCGCGACTGCCAGCCAGCCAACCGACCGCCCGGCCTCCTTCCTCATTACGATGGTCCGTTACACCTTTTTTCTCCATCGTGAAAAATTGCGAGGTAGCTCCGCGCCCATTAATTGGCTCCATTGTCGACTCGGAATTTCCAACTTTCGAGTTTTGAGAAAATTCGTACTTGCATACCGCGCAGATTTACAGAGTCTATTATTAGCTTCATTAGGCTCAGAGCGCAATCTCTTCCTTTCTCTCTCTCTCTCTCTCTTTCTTTTCTCTCTTTCTCTCTGTCTCTCTCATTTCATCTCTTTCGCATCGCAACAATAAAAATCCATACATCGAGCTCCCCGGCCGAACCTTCGGAGGCCCAGAAGACACTCGTCTCACCCTTTGAGCCACTCTGTGTCGACAGTTTCTCAAATTGAAATTATTATGATCCAAATGAATTCTATTCTATTGTGGGGTTGCGATTATGTTCTTTTGTACGGCTGTAGGGCCCTCCACGTCTGAGCGCCGGCGAGCGTCGGTGATGACGCATTGTAAAGCTTTTAAAGGGCGATACGGGGGGGCCCTTGGAAAACAACCGTGTAATGGATAGGTATATATTCCGCGCGAAACAGCGAAAAATTTCTCGGAAAGCGAGTCGCATGGAAATATCAAGTCTCTGCGCCGTTTTATCCGGCGAGATCGTCACGGCTGCGGCCGTGCGATTTAACGAGGGCCGTCGCTATCCGGCGAGGGAGCTTGCGCTAGTCGTGCGACGAGGGCGAATCACAATAGTGATCAGATTTGGCGTTATCGCGCGTTTGACATCGTTACGTTACTCGCAATGTAAGTTTGCAGCGGAATTCTGCGCTTATGCTTATACCGTTCATCTCCCGGTCTTTCGTTCTACTGTCGGCTTCGTCCATCTACGATCATCGCGCTTGAATCTCGGTAATATACTATACGAACAAGATCGCATCGTGTCCGGCACGAGTCTGAGTGATGTTTTAATTTGACTGGATTATGATTGATTTTAACCCCTTGCGTTGGCGGACTTGTAGGACGCAGGCGTCTACTTAACAATTCGACGACGTTCAACAATGACGAAAGTATGCATTGCTACTCAATTTATACCTACATAATCTCGCGGTAAGCTTTCTTAAGGGTTTGCCTATTACGAAATAGTGAGATCGAATATACGGTTGAAAATGGAAGGCAAACAAACGAATAAGAATCGAGCGATTTTCGAGGGATTTATTTGTAAATATCCAAAATCGAAGTAACAAGATCAACGTCAAGTTTGTGATCAATTACATTAATCATTGTACACATTCAGCTCGCGAAAGCCCAACACGTCTGGGAGAGAACCGTTATTCCAACGCAACGGGTTGATGATATCTCTCGGTGTATCCCTCCCGACACTTTGCGACACTTAGCGAAAGTATTCGCGCGAGGACGGACGACAGGTGCGACGTCGTCGTAGGAGAAGTCGAGAGTAAAACTTGCGGCTCGATCATGAAGTTTTAAGCCTAAATCAAGCGCGCTGAATCCTCCCGGCTGAAGCGCTGAAACCGTTGTCACCTCGCAGATCCCTACCAAATGTTCGGAGCGACGAGCAGTCGGCTCGCGAGCTCCGGTTCCGGTCAGATTCAGCTCTGGCAGTTTCTGCTCGAGCTCCTCTCGGACTCGAGTAACGCCGCGTGCATCACGTGGGAAGGAACCAACGGCGAGTTCAAGCTGACCGATCCCGACGAGGTGGCGAGACGATGGGGCGAGAGGAAGTCCAAGCCTAATATGAATTACGACAAATTGTCGAGGGCTCTGAGGTGAGTGTTGCCGATGCGAGTTCGCACTTCCCTCACGCCGGGATTCCCCGCGCGACGCGACGGCTCGCGAAATGCAACCGTGTAACACGCGACAACCACATTTTTTCGCCGTTTTTCTCTTTTTTTCTCTCTCCCTCCCACTCTCTCTCTCTCTCTCTCTCTCCTATCGTGAACGTCAAATGGAAAACCCATTAACGGGCCATCATTTATGTTTTGACGAAGTTTCGGGGAGAAAGTAAATTCGTTCGGCGCACACGTGCGCCGAGATAGCTGTGTGCGGCCGCGCGCTCGCCCGTCCGCGTCCGTCGGCGTGCATGTGCATGTCGTCGGTGTCGTCAGGGTTCAGGGGGTGGCGGCCGGGAGAGAAATTTCAATCACCGACCGAGTCAGACCGACGGTAGACGCGGCTATTATTTTTCCATCAGATCCACTGATTATATTACACGATTGCTCTCTTTTTTTGACGTCCCTTCGTTCGCCGTGTAAGAACCCCGCGGACAAGAGAAGCGGACTCGTTCCCGCGATTCCCGCACCAGCACCGAGGACTCCCTTGTCCGCACGGCCCGCGTAAATTCACGAAATCGCGGATACGCGACGCGTAATATCGATTATCCTCGCGTTATTTCGACCGATCCCGACGGAAAAGTCGCGAACCACTTCGAGAGAAAGATACACGGGATCTACATGAGTGCTCGTGAGAAACAATTGCAGTCAAATCACTTTTTTTTTGTACACGATAGAGAAAAAGGTCTTTCTTTAGACGGCGGAAAATTGCTGTAATTTGTTTCACGGCGCACGAGGCGAGATCTCACGGGGGTGCTCGTGAGATCCGAGTGATCCGTCAACGCGTACTCCGTCTGTCCGCAGGTACTACTACGACAAGAACATCATGACGAAGGTGCACGGCAAGAGGTACGCGTACAAGTTCGATTTCCAGGGGCTGGCGGCGGCGACGCAGCCGGCGGCGGCCGACCCGGCGGCGTACAAGTACCAGAGCGAGCTCTTCATGTCCGGTTACGGCCACGCCAAGTTGAACCTGATGCCGCCGCCGGCGGCTTCGGTCTCGGTCTCCGTTCCAGGCGGCCTCTTCCAATCGGCGTCCAGCTACTGGTCGACCAGTCCGGGCGCGAACCTGTACGCCGGCCATCACACGGCCTCGGGACACGTACCACCTCATCTCGGCACCTATCCGCATTACGCATGACCCACCGCCGAGCACTGGGGTGCCCTGGGCACGCCGCGTTGAGGGCAGCGTTTCGAGAAAAAGGGGAAAAAAAGCAGAAAATGAAAGAAAAAAAAAAGAGGAAACACGAACCGTCGCCGCCGGAGCCGCAGCCGTCGTCGTGGTGCCGTCGCTGCGTAATCGAGGAACACCCCCGCGCGCCAATTCGGAACGTACTCTCCGCTTCAGGTACTCGCATGCGAATCCGCCCGTTTTCCGCGCGTCTTCGTTTCCGGAGCGGTCGCAACATCCCGAGCGGATCCCGAGCGAGCGCAAACAGCGACGTTATTTTCTCTCCTTGTAACGTGACGACAAGTTCACGAGTTTCCTTTGCGTTGGCGTTTCTCTCAATCGTGCCTCGATGCTGAAATTGAGAGGGATGTCCGTGAAACGTAGAAACGTGTCCGTGACGAAGACGCGTCCGGGCGGATCTCGATGCCCGAATCGCTCGGTACGCTCGTCTACCGAGTTCAGTATCGTGTGCAATACCGTCGCAATACTCGTTTGCAATCCTCGGATGCAATACCTAAACCACACGTCGTCGTAATTAATTAACGATCACTTACGAGCCGCCTGTGTGTGAACGGAGGCGATCTCTCCGCGCGTAACGAGTGTCCTACGGATTTGGAGTCGCCGCGGCCGACGGTGCGCCCAAAAAAAGAACGAAAGAGAGAGAGAGGGAGGGAGAGAGAAAGAGGGTAGAGAGGGAGAAAGAGGAGAGAGAGAGAGGAGAAGTTATTGTAAGAACGTTGTACATACAGTATAATGCATTACGTTAGTACAGGGTGTGCGTCCGTGAGAGGATTCGCATGAATCTCTTTACCGTTACCGTTCCCCCCCGCGGGAAATAGACACTCCCTCGCGTCCGCCCACCCCCTTGAAGAAGATTCCCGTCGAGGTGAAACTTGGGACTCAGTTAATTTTTCCGCCAAAGATAATACATACCAAAGAAAATTAGTCTCTCTCTGATTTGACAGTGACGCGTACACATCGTGCGAGCATACGCGTATTTGTTATTTCCATCGTTTGCGGGCTCGAAGGCGAGAAACGCTGTCGCAAGTATCGTTCCTTCGAGCATTATTTCGTATATTCTTCGACATCGTTTCCTGTCAGGTCGCCGATCTTGACTTGCATCGTCGAGACGCACGGCGTAAATTTCCCTCACGGCCAACATTCTCCACCCCGAGAGCGGAATGTGCGGTCGCATCGACGGTAAATTGAGCATGCGGAATCGTCGGATCTGAAGGAAAAACGTGAGCTCGTACACGAACAAGGAACCGGCGGGAGGTTCCGCCCCCCCCTTCCTTACCCTTCGCGGAATCGCGCCGGCATAATACGGTTGGATTAAATCGGGCATGTGTACATTAAAATCAGAACGCGTCACCGTGTTAAGACCACTCGTGATAACTTGAGTCATCCTTCGCGTCCTCACGTGACCGTGAAAAAAAGCTGTAATGTAAATCTCGATTTCCAAGGAGGTTGATCGCTTGCTCACACCCCCGACCGTGAGAGATGTACTCATGTTCGATTCAGACCAAAACTAATATGTGTATCATAAACTCTTTTAACTTATTTGTTACGTGATGAGACGGGTGGAGACGCCACATATACATATATATACACATACATACACACACATATGTATCTACGGGAGAAATTGAACGAATCGAGCGTGCGGGAAACGATCGTCGCGTAACGCATGAAACAATATTTATACAGCTACTTTTATCAACAAACACACACATACACACACACACACACACACTGGTCCGGGCTCGCTTGAGCGAGAATCGCTCGTTTCTTTGACGTAATTTTACAACGAAACCCGCGTTATCGCGTAATCCCCTCATCATCCTCCGTCATCAGTGCAAGGAAATGAGGGAAACAGGAAAGAAGAAGAAGCGAAAGAGATCAAGAGAGAGAGAGAGGGGGAGAGACGTAGGCGATAATTAAAAGTACAATTTTTAAGTCATATCAATTGACGGCAATCACACGCAATCAGAATCGTACTTTTCACACACGCACACACGCCATCCCTTTTTAAAATCAACGCGAGACGACATATGTGGCCGCTCTACCCGTGTCGAGACAGAGGGTGGATTGCCGAGATCGAGTTCGATTCTGGAAGCAGGAAGCGCGCAGCGGACTCGCGACGCCGACGCCGCGTTACGTTTCCGGCGGTCTCCGATCGCCTTCCCGAAAAAATACAAATACGAGTCTCACGGAGGACGCAATTTAGAGACTTAGCTGTGATCGATACGTAGAAGTAATGAAATGTCGCCAATAACGACGTCCAATTCGGAATCCTCCTCCGCGCATAGCGCTTCCGCTGCTCGCCGAAGCGCGCGTAAGAACGACACGAAGAGAGAAACAAAAGGCGGTTTCTCGTCGGGAAGTCGCGAGGATGGCCAGGAGCGCGCTTCCGCGTGGGCCCGTCGACGCGTTTCGGCAATCCGTCCCGAGAAGAAGGCAGGTGTACCTCGAAGAAGCGTAACTCCTCAAGACATATACTGTACCATATTACTCTAAGTAAAGTGACCCTAAGCATTCCTAGAGTTAACTTTAACGATTAGCGCGCGACCCTCGAACGAATGGCCCGTGGGACCGATCGTGCGATCGGCACCGCGACGGGGAACGAGAGTCATCGGGGATGGACAGTTTCCGGATCGGTCCGACGGGTCGCGAGCGTCAAGGGCGCTCATGTAGATAGGGTGTTTTCATGTTTAGCGTAGGCGTGTAGAGAATTTAGTCTTAGCGCGAGAATGCGAGCGGCTTGAGTGGACGTTGAAAATCGGTGAGAAAGAGAGAGCGTCTGCTTGTCCATGTATATGTGTGCTTGCGCGCGTACGTATGTGTGTGTATGCGTGAGAGGCGCGTGTGCGTTCGAACGGGCGTGATTTCGAGAGGAAGGAGGTGAATAATAATATGATGACTACGATGACGACGATGACAATGATGGATGAGTGGATGAACCGAGAAGGGGTGTCTGGCACTAGCGTAGATCGCGTTAAGTTAGGTAGATAAGCGATCCCCCCATCTCCCCATCACCCACCCCCTCTGGAAGGAGGGCCGAGAAGGACATGGTTTTCTCGTCGTTTTCAATAGAGCGGAGCTGCAAAACTACGGCAGACAACAATCAACCGGGCCCAGAATCGCGAACGGTGTCGCCGCGGGAAAGCGGGGGAGCGCTGTTGTTGTTCTTGTTGTCGTGCGCTTGTATTAAAGTCGCCATGTTCTAATTAAACGTGCCGACGGGGTTGTATCGGTCGTCGGCAAAATCGATGGGACTTCCCGTTTTTCTCTACGTTGTTTCACGTTTCACCCCGTCTTTGGTTGTGCGTATGACAAGAAATGTGTACGACGTAACCGAAGGAAAGAGTCCGAAGCGAGAGGAGGAAACAGAGAGAAGGACCGAGAAGCAGAAGAAGAAGAAGAGGAGGAAGAAGAGGAAAGAGCAGTTTCGCGGCTTCGCTTCTTCTTCCTCCCTTTCGCTTGGCCTGTGTGCGTCGTGCACGTACGTGTAAATGCGCGTATATGTGTAAACCGAGTCCGGGGGGG
>NW_014555756.1:534317-549241 GCF_001313825.1 Dinoponera quadriceps
GACAAAAGGAGCGGAGACACGGCCGTAGCGGTGATGGTGAAGGAGGAGGTGGTGGAGGAGAACGAGGAGGTGGACGAGGAGGACGAGGAGGGAAGAGGAACGCGGAGGCAGATAGGAGAAAAATAAGCCGAGGAACACACGGTAGGTCAGTCTTGGTTGCCGGCGGTTGGCGAATTGGTCGGGTTGCCATGGAGAAGAGGGCCGGGGGTATTCCCCGGGTACGGCGGCTGGGTCCGCCCCAACGGGAAACCCCCATTCGGGAAATTCGTGGCGTCGCCACGCCGAACCTGCCGCGGTGCCGGAGGTTTAGCTCGGCTTGGCTAATCGATTCTGCTACCAATCAGCGCCCGCGCCGTTCCTCCACATCGTCCTCTCCACCACTTTGCGCTCCTCTCGCCGCTCGCTCTTGTGTCTCTCTTTCTCTCTCTCTCTCTCTCTCTTTCTTCGTAACACTTTGTGCTCAACCACCACCAACGCCGACACCAATATCAGCACTAACATTAATATCAGCATCAACATCAACTCAGCACCATCGTCACGCTGTCATCCATCGTCACGAGTTCCAGGTCTTACCTAACGTCTCTGCATCACTTCTATACTACCGTTCTCTCCGTTACCGGCTTTATCTTGTTGAGTACTTGGCAAATACCTTTCTTTTTCATTGCCTTAAACTTCTATTGCTAAATGCAACACTCAAATTACATTCTGGTTTTGTCATCCTATTTCCTATCCTTGTTCCTGCCCTTGTCTGTCAATTATCGCGTGTCTTTGAAACTACAGTATGGATGTCTATTTCTGTACTTATAAAAACTGAGAACTTTTAACAATAAGAATTTACCACACATGCTTTATTTAACTTATTTAGAATAGTTTTCTTAAATTCCTCACCAAAAAGTTCTTTGGACTATAGACGATTTATAAATAATTAATTAATTACGAAGTCGTCGAAATGCGATTGATGGCTGGTAGAAATCGTCGATTTTCATTATATTAACCTAGTTTCGATGGGCGAAGTGATTTGAGCCGTCAAAACGACAAAATATAAGGATATTCTAATTAGTCCCGCCAATTACTAATCGTTTATTAAAGGAAAAAAAGGAGCCTAACAGCGACATAGGTAAGATCGTTTAGGCGAGACGTTTTTGTGTCTAAGAAAGATCGTTTAAAAAGTCTCGATGTTCGAATTATCGATTATCGATTGGTACGAAGCGGTTGTCGCACAGTCACTTTCGATCTCATTTTTGGACCTTTTGTCGTTTTACTTATACATTTAAAATTATTTTAATACACAAATGGAGGAATATCCGACGATTATAAGTATGTTTTCCGATTTCGATATCTCGAAATAGATTTAATCACAAGCAAAAACAAATAAAACCGATAATGGATGCACTGTTAACTATTTCATTTATTTCATTTATTATAACATAATAACTGCATACACAAATATAATAATAATGTATTGAAGAAATATATATATATATATATATATAGAGAGAGAGAGAGAGAGAGAGAGAGAAAGAGAGAGAGATGAATAAATTAATTAATATAATTAAATAAACCAATAATTGTTATTTTGTATTGTTTAAAAGATCTTCTAATTCGCCGTTGACTTATACTATACCTATACTACTTAAAAATAAAAGATACATTTCGTCAAGCCGTACTACGACTTCGAATCTTCGTTACGTATAGTGGCGACTCGTAGCGGAGACTTCAAAACTAAATTTCTACACCACAGTGTTAGCCAAGACTCGAACCTGTTTAGCCGAGACTCAAACTTTTTGCGAACGAAGTTTCGCTTGATACCGTTAGATGGCGCCAAGTAAACGTTGCAAAACTTTGACCCTTTATAAATTAATTAGACTCGTTATTTTATTTGTAACGTCGATTAGTTCCGAAACCTCCGCTATGAGTCGTCACTATACTAGCGAGAGAATCAAGGTGTATGACAATGATAAGTTAGATAGATGCATGACTCAATGATAAGTTAGACATATCTTTATTTTCAGATAGTAAAGTTTTGGTTTCTCCAGTTTCAAGATTTTCTTTTGTTTCAAATCTTTATATGTTAATAAATTACAGCGATCATTCAAGATTTGAATAATCAATATTCCAGATGTTAATCCATATTAAAAAGAACGTTCAAACGTGGACTGACTTTCTTTTAATATAGATTTACATGTAGAAGCCTGTAACAATCAATTATTATTGACAGCCTATTATTTCCGTCATAAAATTTATTTATTTTTGCTTGAGGTTAATTGTACGTTGAAAGATACATCGCAAGAGAAACGTGTATAGTCGTCGAATATTTATTTACGTATTAAATTAATTAAAATTGTAAATAAAAATGGAGAAAAAATTAATTCAAACAATGAGAAGACCAAACATGCAACCAGTAGATTGCGAGCTACTATAATCCGTCCTATAATCATTCATATTTTGTGTATCAACACCTATTAAATGCAACTTTCTAAGATCAAAGATCCATATGATCGATTGCGACATTGAATCATACGTTTGCGAAATATTTCATTTCGTTTCAAAACATGTTTGACACACATTTGGCGGGAAAAGGATGCGAAATCGATATAGAAGGCCGCACATGTGCGCCACGATACAAACTTTCTGTCATACCTGTATGACGGTTGCGATATCTGCGCGTAGAGAAACTCATAGTGTCATCGATATTTATTCCTCGGTCCGGCCGTGTAACGGAAATGTCAAGTGTTATTTGAAACGAGGGGACGAGTGTTTTTGACGCAAGTAGCACGAGGATCAAAATGAACACGAAACACTTGAGCACCGGTAAGGATAACAGTTGTACAATGTAAAGTGATAAAAGCACGCGAGTTAATCCACGATTGACGAGAACACCGGCGTTCTTTCAGGATCGGTACCTCCGCCACTTGTACCTGGGAAAATACGTATGTACAGCATGCGTTTCTGTCCTTACGCACAAAGGGTACTTCTCGTATTGGACGCAAAACGAATACCGTGAGCATCATTACGTTGCCTCATTGGCATATATTTTTTCAAACAATTAAATTCTCTTCTCGTAAAGAAAGATTCCCGAGTGATTTCCTCGGGAAGTAGCTATCGAATATAATTTCTACGTGCAATTTTGCATGTACCTGCTTCTGCAATATGCTTCGCACTGTCTCGCACCTAGGTACGATGTAGTAAATGTAAATTTGAAGCACAAGCCGGACTGGTTGATCGAGAAAAATCCACTGGAAAATATACCGTGCATCGAGTTGGAGGGAGGAGAGACGCTTTATCAGAGCCTAATCATTGTCGATTACTTAGATGAGGCCTATCCTCAAAATAAACTGTATCCAAGCCAGCCTCTGGCGAAAGCCAAAGATAAGTTACTGATTGACAGATTTAATGAGGTGATAACAATAATGTACAAGGTATTTATCGCTATTACTGGTTTTTTCCTATGCATTCACATAATATGTTCATGTGTGTGGTGCCCAAGAGTACTGATTGCACTTAGAATTCATTATTTTGCAGTTATATCAAACACCAATGCTGGAGCAAGAGCTGTTCAATGAGGCACTGGCTGGCTTAGAGCTCTACGAGCGGGAGTTAGCTAAGAGAGGAACAGCTTTTTTCGGTGGGAGCAAGCCTGGAATGTTGGATTTTATGATATGGCCATGGTGTGAGAGGGCCGACGCAATGAGAATTCTACAGGGGGAACAGTTTGTCATACCTCGAGACCGTTTCCTGCGACTGGTAATTTAATTTAGTCCCCGTGGGTAATCTCTAAAGTGTAAATCGAGACTGCTTGTAACGAGAAACTTTCTTCAACGCAGCTCGAATGGAGAGCCGCTATGAAGGAAGATTCCGTGGTGTGTGGCAGCTTCCTGGAACCTGAGATACACGCAAAGTACATGCGCAGTCGCCTAGCTGGTGTACCACAGTACGACCTGATAGCTAACAATTAAGGGCAGAGTACAATCTAAATTCCATTCCACTTGAATGTGTACTAAACTTGAATGATACGAATATTCCTTTATATATTGTCAGTGGTCCAAACACACACACACACAGCAGACTTTATTCTATACAAGTGTACAAGTGTGCGTACAGTGATCATATTTACATTTATAGAAACAGAGAAATTTATGTTTATATAACATCTAAGATATAATGAACTAGTCTGTATAGATATGAGAAGCATTTAATTTAATTGTTGTCGACTAATATATGAAAATAAAAAAAATTGCTTTTGCAAGAAAAAGACATGCACCTGATTGTCTTATCATGATCAGATATGTATAATTATAAATGTATATATGGCAGGGGGGAGTATCTTCAAACGTGATAATTTTCTCGTTCATGAGATATACAAGATTTACAAATCTGGAATGTTTATTACAGTGATATTTACATGTACTGTGTATATATTGTGGCACTATACTTTACTTTTATACTTTAATCTTTGAATCATATTTCTGTCGCCTTGCTGATATTCACTGATGCATTGGGAGATATCGTTAAGACCTGATTCAACAACAGTGTGACTGTTCTGCTCTTACGACAAAAATTTACAAAATATACAAATCAATTTCTAATAAAATACAATTTCCCTAAGTACGCGCGGTCCTGTGCATTAAATGTTCTCAGAAATCATCATGTATACACCGTAGAAAAGAAAACACAGGAAGACCAAACACGCAGCCACCATGAAGGACTTTGAGTTCTCTTTTCTCAAGCTCTGCAATTTCTCCTCGTTCCTCCTGAGGACCTCCTTAACGTCCTCCAGTTCATTTTCCAGCCTCTCACGATTCTCAGTAGTGAGCAACCTCGTCCTCAGCTTCTTCTCGATCATTTCAACCCGGTGTAAGGTATTCTTTAAACTGTCCTCCACATGTTTTATCTTAGAAAAGAAAAAAAATTAAAAGAGTAACGAAATCATTCCTTGCTCGTGGGAAACTCCCGCTCTCGACGAGACGATAGCGCGGGTCGCGCGAAGAAAACTCGTGAATTCATTACCTTGTTAATGACAGTGTCGTCGGTTCGTGTCATTGTGTATGTACGAACAAGCAACACGCACTTATACCTGCGTATTCTAAATTCCGTTCGCCGGGCACTCTTCTAACACTCGCGAGCAGGTGTCCGCCGATAACACATCGTCGTTCCGATTGGTCGGCACGTTGGCTCAAGCTGCGCCCGCAAAGCGGCTGATCGAGCGGTCAAGGCGAGAGCGGGCCGGGGGACCAATCGATGCGCAGGACGCGTGACCTCGTCGCCGGTGCGCTGAGGGCGCGACGGGTGCGATGTCAAACGGAACCCGGGCGCAACCGCCTTCCTCTTTCCTCGCGAGTCGGATTCCGATCGCTTCCCCCGGATGATGCATCCCAAAGTATGACGACAGTTGTTTGAAACGCACGACACGATGACGACGATCACCGACGCCGCGACTCGTCAGCCTCTCTTATCTCTCTCCGCCACGCATCCCGCCGGAATGTCAGCCGCGACCGCAGCCGCGGCCTCGTCGCGGGCCCGAAGCTTCATCGAGCTACCAGTGGATCGGCGTTTTCCCACGGACCGCGTCGATTCCGTACGTTGAGTCACGCTTATTTTCACCCAGGTATTGCGTCGTTTCGCGTGGCAGTGCTGGCTCGCAACGCTCGCCAGCGCGGACACCTCGACGCAACATCGACGGATATTCAGCTCACATATACGTATAGAAAGAGATATATATATATACGCACACTGTTATGATGCTCACACAGTAATTGTCAACGAAGCGACACCGTTCCAACGAAGACGAGAGTCCGACTCGCACAACACTCCGTGGCATGCTACTCGGTGAGAGACGGCACGGATAGAGGAGGAGCTATGGTGCGTGTGATAACGGTGCACAACTTCCTGGGGCAGAATGTCAGCCAGATCGAGGAGCCGATGGCGGTGTGCACGGCCGTCAGCCAGGGCCGCGAGATGCTCCTGCTGGCGTTGTCCACGCACTGCGTGGAAGTATGGGACTTGATGAACTCGGACGTCAAGGTGCACACGGTGTTCCCCACGGTGGACATGATCAATCAAATGGCGCACTGCGTCAAGGGTGACTACGTCGTGACACTGGAATCAAAATATCTCAGAGACAGCGCGAGCAATAATCATGGGAACAGAGCGACTTCTAATTTTGTAAGGATTTACGTGAATTGGGCGGTGGTGAAGGATCAGAGCCAGGCGATGCGAGCGAGGATCGCGGGACGCGTCACCCCGAGTCTGAACCGGCCCCTGAACAGTCTGGAGATGATAGAGCTGCCGCTCAGCGTGCAGCCGACGTTGATCGCGTGCTGCCAGAGCACCGGCAACCTGCTGGTCGCCTCGGGTAACAGCGCGATTCTGCACGAGTTCAAGCTGGAGACGCAACACGTCTCGAGGATGAAGTTCATAGACTTCGAGTCCAGGCCGTGGTCCTTGGGCTTCACGTTCGCGCCCACGCACATGGAGATCGTGGAGGACTTCGTCGCCGTGATGGACGCGACGAATCTCTCGGTATTCCGCCTCGCGAATTCGATGTACGAGGACATCGACCAGCTGAGCTCGTTGGCCTCGACGAATTCCTCCTCCGTCGACAAGACGTCCATATCCACGGACTCGTCGCTCGTGGAGAACAGCGGCAACAGCCTCGGGAACGACGACGCGGCCCAGCCCGCCGATCAGTCCGAGAATAACGACGCGCTGCCGAGCGCGCTCAAGTCCAAGGACAAGAAGCACAGAGGGCCGAACACCTGGTGCAGATTGGAAACGGGCGATCACAGCCGGGCGAGGCAGCCGAGTAGCAACAAGAATTACATCGACTGGGAGCACTTGGTGTGCAACGAGAAGGACGAGACGCAGAGGCTGATCGCCCAGGGGATCATCGACTCGAATTCCCAGTCGTTGACGGTGAGCTTGCCGTCGATCAGTCTGGAGAGAGCCGGTCCGGGTCACGCGCTGAGCCCGTTCCTCCTGAATTCACCGGACATCCGGATCTTCATCAAGACCACCTCGCCCGACGTGGGCTGGTCCGAGAATTACGCGATCAAGACCCTGCTGTGTCTGAAGATCAACGCCGGTGACAAGCTGGACGGCGGGTTCCTGGAGGTCTTCAGGTGCCTGCTGCTGAAGCCGTTGTACCTGAAGAAGGAGTGCAACACCGCCGGCATGAAGAAGTCCATGCTGCGGTCCAGCAGGTACAAGTACTTGCAGGGCGTCAGCTGCTTCGTCTGCACGACCCAGGAGGGCTACCTGTACCACTTCTCCGCGACGAGCAACAGCTCCCTGGACGCGACGTGTCTCACCACGTACCCGTTCACCGCGCCTGTCCACCACGTCGCGCTCGAGCATACGATGCTTCACGCCTTGACCGAGGCCGGCCTCGAGTCCTACACCCTGCGTCTGTCCCATCACATCGCGAAGCAGTCGAGCAGCACCGACGGAACGACGTGTCCCAGCCCGGGCGAGCCGGTGTGTCTGATCGGCCTGAGACCGTTCCTCGGTATACAGAAGCTGTTGCACACCAGAAGCCACCTGGTCCTGCTGGCGAAAGCTGACACCTCTTGGACCCTGTACTCCCTGAACCTACCCAGCCTCGAGAACGTCTACTTCGACATCCTGAGCGCCGCGAAGAATCACAGGTCCTCCAGCCCGAGCACCTATCGGCACCTGTTGGGGGAGGCGCACGCCTTGATACGCCTGGCGAAGGACGTCCGGCGCAACGACGAGGAGCCCGAGGACGCGACGCGCAAGAACGATCTCAAGCTGAAGAATCTCTACAACCAGTCGTGCGCGTTGCTCGCCGATTACTACGTACGATCGGAAACCGAGGCCGACTGGGAGCTGTGCATCCCTTATTACAGGATGTCCGGGCTGAAGCCTGCGGAGGTGCTGTCCAGGAAGTGCAGCCAGGACGCGCCAGGGCTGCTGACCTTCCTGACCGACGCTCTTCTCACGATGAAGAGCGGCTCCGAGGCGGACGCGCTCTTCCAGGGCTACAACATCATGGAGATCATCGGCAGGCTGGAGAAGGAGGAGCTGCTGAAGCTGATCTTCGGCAGCGGCGTGTTGCGGGAGTACGCGACCGAGAAGCTGATCAACGTGCTGCTGCTGACTCACGAGACCGACGACACCGTGAGGCTCGCCCTGGCGATCCTCTACATCCAGGCCGACAAGCAGAGGCAAGCGGAGAGGGCGCTGGACCCGGTCTCGGTGCGGTGCATCAAGCGGATCGTCCTCGACCGCTGGGAGTTGCTGTTCGACGTGACCGCGATGAAGAAGAGGAGCCCCATGATCCCCACCTTCTCGGACTTCGCCGGCACGCTGATGCTCATGAAGAACACCACCTTCGCGGAGATCCTGATACAGATCATCGAGGACGAAGGTACGTTGTCCTTGCACCAGATCATACAGGTATTCCTGGAGTACCTGCCGTCTCGGGTCGGCAGGGACGGGCACAACGCGGCCGCCACGTTGCAAGCCTTCCTCGAGAAGTACCTGCACAACTACTTCAGCTCGAAGTCCATGACGGATTGCGCGATCCTGAATAAGAATCAGGTGCGCGCGGACTTCGCCCTCGTCGAGGCGTTCAAGCTGCTGGTGCGGTCTTATCTGGGCAAGCTGACGCAGAGCAAGATCTACAACAGCGAGTCGAAGGAGGAGCGAGAGAACGACAACGAGTACTTCATGTTCGCCAAGTACCGGCCGAGCTACCTCAACAAGATGCCGCCGTACGCGAAGGATTATCAGAAGATCTTGAACATGAACGACTTCAAGGACCTGGCGAACTTCAACAACGCGCCCGAGGGCGAGAGGCTCGTGCCCAAGGAGCTGTTCAAGCTGCAGTCCGTGCTGTCGTGCGAGTACCTGCCGGTCGAATGCCTGCACGAGGTCAAGCAGTTCCTCGAGACGCAGAGTATCGACGGCGGCTTGTCCCTCAAGACCTTGTGCGTCCGGAACACGGAGGAGGTCACGGCGATGCTGATGGATAACTGCTCGCAGGCGGTGCTGCAGTACGCGAAGGTAGGTCCTTCGTCGACGGCCGTGCGTGCGCGGCACTCATTGCGCCTCCTGCCTTTCAGGACGAATACACGAAGGACACCGAGTGGAAGTACCTCATCGAGCTGACGCGAGACAAGATCGCCGCGTCGACGACGCAGCAGGAACTGCAATGGCTGTACACGCAGATCATGAAAGGTGAGTCGCACGGTGAACCACCGGCCGAAGCTGATGCGTTAAATGTCCTTGGGGATATGTTTGCAGAGATCCTGAATTATCTGCCGCACGTGTTGTCGATGAAGAGTCTGCATCGCGTCTTACCGAGGGACGACATGGTAGCGTTTCAGAGATGCACCGAAATGTGCAGCCAGATCATGCACGCGGATCATGTGAAGTCGTTGATCATGGAGACCGGGCAGCAGCTGCTGACCACCCTGAAGTTGTGAAGATAAGCTTCTTCTATCAGATATCAATCGAATTAGCTAGTCTCTCTAGACCGGGGACGTACACCGCGTGTGTGAGTCCCGCGGTATCGGTGTTTCTCTCTCCCATCACCGGCAACACGGCGTATTTACCTTGTGCACACTCGCGACTAACTGTTTCTATGAACTCGCAGACATATGTTCCTGATCCGATTGCGAAGAGTATCACAGGTGGGCCGACGGTTTGTCAACCGATAGTCGTGCCGACGCACGCATTTTTAACGATAATAGGAAGATACTCGGCCTTTTTCCCATCTCCTTCTCCCGGCCGCTTCCTTCCTTCCGCCGTCCTCCCTCGCGTGCGTTCTTTCACGTCTCTCTCTCTGATTCTTCTCCTCTAATCACGGGTCGTCGGGCGCCTTCGTCTTGCGCCGATGGAGCAGCCGGATGGAGCGGGCGTCGTTAGTATCGAACACTATCCGCTAACTCGCAACGAACACTAACTCGCGAGTAATCGTGATTAGTTGGTACTGAGGTCGCGAGGGACAGCACTATTGTGTCCTGCCTTTTCGAGAGGAACGGCAGCTGTAATCAGAAAAATGAGGAATTTCTGCCCTAAAACCAGGTATTGGCTTGATACAAAAGTTCCTTTTGTTTTGCAATCAGTTCTTCGCTCAGAGATCCCAGAATTTTCCACGAGTGCGAGATCGTGCAGCTGCGTTGCAGGAAGATTTTAAGCTTTCAAAGGCCTTTACTGAATCACTTAAAATTGAAAGAGAAATGTATTTAGAACCGCGGTATCCTTAAGTCTTTCAGACCACACAACCGTCTTAGTATCGCAACTAATAAGGAAAATTATTTCTTGTTTCAGATCTGGTAGTGCTTGCGGCCACACGACAAAGGCAGTTCAAAGAGGGATGCAAGTGCAGCAGTAGAGGATCTGATTCGAGCCGAGCAGGGTCGAAGATATGTTCACAAGCTCTCTGTACTCTTGCATATAGTCTTTTGCGATCAAAAGCCAGAATATAGTCGTTAGAATAATACGAATTGCGATCTTAAAGGATTAATCCACTCATATCTGCACTTGCATGTCGTGGCTGGATCTGGGTTAAAGATGTTTACTTATTATTTATCTAAACTGTTATTAACTGAGGTCGTAGATTCCGCCACGAGATAAACCATGACTTTTTGTTAATGTCTTCGTTTTTTCGCCAAGCACCGTTAAAACGTGAATATTAATTGCGTCGCGAGTGCTCCAAAATGCAATGAAATAGTGCAATCAGCGTGGGACGACGCGGGACGGCGATTTGACACTACAAACTTCTACGACGCAATTCGTAGTTTTATCGGTGAACCTGGTTGAGCGTGGATGGACTTGGTCGGACGTCGATGAATTTTAACGTGGAATGTTGAGCATACAATTTGAACGTTCACAAAGCGTCATACTCATATAGTGCATGCGTAGTTGTAAATTCGATTTCTAAGGGATCGATTTCTAAGGGAAATATATTTTAATCGGAGTTGATAGAGTTACTTTTGAGAAGAAAGTTATTTACGACGTGTTACTCGTTACAATGCACAAAAGTAATTTTTTAGCTTTGTCGTTACTCAAAAAGTAAGAAATCGTTACAATTTCCGTTACTTTTCATTAAATTTTAAAGACCTTTTTTAGAATTCGTTTTGGCAGAATGATTTGAGTACTTTTTCTTAGAAATAGCTTGATACGCAGCCAACGTTCAATGAGAGAACTTATCGTCTGAATTAAAAACTTAAAAGCTTAAGAACAAATTTTTCCATTAAACGTCGATTACGCTTCAAATCGAAAAAAAGTGTTCAAACCGTAAACGAGTGTATTTCTATGAGTAATTCAATAAAATTTACTGTTGGGTAAAAAAGCGATATTATGTATGCATATACGTTTATTCAGTTTTACTCGATTTATTTCTGCGTACCGCATTCGCTGGTGATGTCGCGTCTGCTTGTTCCGCTTATAAAACTTTCAATTATATCCACCTTAACGTCTTTATCTCAGCGCATGGCTGTTAAGTTAGAAATAATAGCTGTGCTGTGGAGAGATTAATTATAGAAACCTGTCAATTTAAACGAGCACTCGTTTGCGCGAGCGTTAATGAATCGTTGGTTGGTAATTTAAGCAGGATGCATTTCCAATGCGCGCATATCCAACAGGATTAATGATCGATGACACATGATCCCTCGCGCGAAGCATTGCTTTGAAACGCATACGATTGGAAAAATGAGACTGTATTTCGTTGTGCCGGTAGCTTTAATTATACGCGGAAATCCGTGTGAAATACTCCACGGAAGAAACGAGAGAGGAATCGTGTAAGACAAAATCTTTGACGACTTTCCGTTGTGCCGTGATACGCTTAACTCTTCCTCATATTTCTAACTGAAACGAGAATTTTTCCCTATTAATCTTATTCTACAGTATTATAATATGTTACAGAGAAAAACAGACAGAGAGAAAGAGTGTATGTGTGTGTCGTCAGAAGGCTCGAACTTCGAGCGTATATGGAGATAGTACATTAGTTAATGAAATATGAATTATACGCATACTTCGTCGCCGAATACGTAAAACTCGTGATCTTTCGGCACTCGATTTATTCATTACTTGTAATTAATGTTATAACCTAGCGTCACATTTAATTAATACTAATGACTCACCAATCCCGTGGAATTCCGAAAATTTTCAAACAAATATGCACGTCGAAAGCACAAATTTGCATGAAACATGTGTTTATCTCGCTTGAATTTTCGATACGACGTATGCATGTATTTATACAAAATGACATGTTACGACTATTTCATATCCGATCGTATCTGATTACACTCAGAATTCTCCGCAAATACGTAAAAAAGAAAAGCAAATTTCGATGTGCACGGGGATTGGTGTTTTAACGACAAGAAAACCGAACGCTACAACACGCGTGGGATTCGCCGTATCCAAGCATCATACATTGATTTATGTACACGGCACAAGCAATCGTAATTAAGGGGTTTGTAGTCCGAGTAATTCGAGCAGGGAGGTATAGCTCTTGCAATACGGCCCGATCGGTAATTTGATACGTCGCTGTGAAAGTTTATACGCGGACACGCCAGCGGCGCCGACAGAATTGCTTTTTAACATTCGGCATTTTAATTATGCGCGCGGAATCGCTAAAACACGCATATTGAAGGCGGTGTCGAACATGTCACTATCATAATAATTCGCGTCGTTTAATTGCGCCGTTTCTTCCACTCATAGTCTAACGAGAATATGATTGCGGAATGACGCGTATCATACACTAAAGTCATTCTCGCTACAATATTAATTGCACGGATGCGAGCCCCTTGATTGTGAGGAGATTATAATTGATATGGAAGGGATGGGTCATGTTTTTCGAGGGTTAGTACCGCGTTCGCGCAAACAAGAAGGGTCAACGTGTCGAAAAACGGTTGGCGATAATACAACGTTACAAGTGAGAAAACATTGCTAATTATACAAACAGAAGGTTACAACTTTTTTCAAATAAATTCTTTACTATGTTTTTCAATAGTACAAGAATAAACGAGTTCATTTAAATTTCTTAAAATAACAGACTTTAGATTTTCTATGAAACGACGAAATCAAATATAAAATAGTAAGGGAATGGATATACTGTGCTTTTGATGTGATCAATACCTTTTTGCTAGTTATTCTTTGAAGCCGAATGTTATCATTGACATAGATAATATATAACATAGATACTTGCTTATGCGATGTATACAGCTGTATCGTCGGCTCATTTTCTTGTTAAAAGCAGATATGTTTCGGTTTAGAAATAACCGTTTCAATTTTTCTTACTCACGTGTGTGTATGTGTATATGTGTAGGGGGACGAGGGGGGGGGGGGGGGGGGANAGAAGATGACATTGATTAATGGCACCATATGATCGGTGTGCTACGGCTTAACGTCAGAGCCATTTTAAAGCATTCCCGCGAAACTCCCGCTTCTAGAGGCTCCACTCCACATTGAGCATATTAAAATTAGAATCCGACATTACAACTAAGCATGTAATTTGCAAGGATTTCATCGATTTCAGGAATCCGACAATATTCATAGTTTCACTATAATGCGATAACGTCATAATAATTATGTTCGTAATTACTCATTAATTTCGTATTTGTAGTGCATTTCCTGGGTCGATACATTACTTCTCATGTTATTGCAATGCAATGTAATATTAATCAAGCGAGTTGCGTTTCGCTAAATTCTGGGTGTCGCTTATATTTTTTGCAAATTACAATAACATGCTTTGACTTTTGAACTTTTGTGCAACTGTGTAATCTGGGTGTAATTTAAAGTATTAATGCTCAGTGATTTGAAAATAAAAGTTTTTGACCAAAATTTTGAATCTCGGTAAAAATGATTTTTTATATATAAAAAATTGTTTTTATATATTTTCCATGTATAAAAAAAGGACAAAAATGACAGATAAAAATAATAACGGAGAAAAATAACTATTCGTAAGCAATTCAATATTTTTTATTTCACTTTTTTTTATATATATGTAAGTTTGAACGTTCCTGCCAAACTTGGTTGCGGTCAACACCGCTGGAGAAGGAGGAGCGAAAGGCTCTGCTCGAAGAAAGAGTAATTGAGATTGTGTTAGAGTATAAATGGAATAAAACGGGTAATCGACATTTGTGTTGATTCAGGTGAGAAACAGTCTCATCGACTATTCTGATTGTAATTCTGATTTGTCTATGTGGTTATTCAATTACAGTATTTCTACTACATCAGCATGTCTGAATAGAATTTTCACCTAACCTCCCAATCGCCTCGGTGACTCCTAAGACTCTGATTTCGAGACTTACAAATCAACACAAAATCGGTACAAGTATGACAGGAATACAAGCAAGGTTTCACTTCATCTCGGAGGCTGCAGAGGTCCGTACAACGGTAGTTAAAGTGAAAACGATTAAACTGATACACCAACCGGAAAAATTTTTATTTCCCCCTCATGAACAAACAAGCACACACCATGTCAAGCTTTTCCAAACACCGGTGGTGCAGAGAGTGGTTAAGAGTTCAACCACTCGAAATAAATATCGTAATGTAGTAATTACACTCTCCGATGAATTGCAAGAAATCTATTTGGATAACTAAGGTAACATTGTATTTAATGATAAGTATTTGGAAGAGGCCACAAACATAACCTTGGAGGGCATGCAACCGGCCGCTGCGGCAGTGATTTCAAAAGAAAAAGCCATGAGTACAATTACTAAAAATATGGTGATTGAAAAATTCAATGGGGAAAAGGTGAATGTTAAATCTTGGTTAAAATTGTACAGGAATGTCAACGGTTGGAAATACCAGAAACAAAATATTCCGAAGCCATGAGATTATTTATAGAGGGGCCGGCCTTGGATTGGTTTATGAATTTCTTGAGGACACATTCCTTAACATACACCTGGGAATTCTGGAATAATTCTTTTATAGAGACATTTGGGGGAAGGTCG
>NW_014555757.1:0-964 GCF_001313825.1 Dinoponera quadriceps
ACAATAACAACTGATCAATAGTGGGTAAGTTAAATTTCTTAAGGTCGATAAATTTTCGAGAATCGATAAGTTACCGGAGTCGATAAGTTTCCGAAGAGCGGTAAGTTACCAGAGTCGATATGCTTCCTCGGATCGGTACGTTTCCCGGGGCCGGTATGTAATTTTGTTGCACATCGCAGAAGCAAAGTGAGGTTCAAAAATTCTAATTTTTGGATAGATTCCAATAAGGATAGTACTTCCGACTTACCCAATGCAAATAATTCATACCATATTCTGGAAGCAATCGATGTCATTGATGTGCGTTACGAAGGTATGAGTAACCTGTGTAATCTCATAAATTTCAAGTGGCTTAGCATTAAGTATGGGAAAAATATCGACGACTACGACTTTGAAAAAATATCAGCAGAGGTTCCGCAGTAATTTGGCATCTCANTATTACTGAGAGAGGATTGGAGAGGAACTGTATGGAATGTTCAAATGTGAAGAAATTGATTGTTACAAATTACAACAAATCTGCTGCGCCAGAGGTAACTTGTATGATGTTAGAAGATGTTGTGTCTGTCTTGGAGAACCCTTGAAAATATCGAATGATATTAAGTAAGATTACAGTGTGTAATAAAAGTTTCACAGAAATATCCATCTCTATTTATATGTAATACATATTATTTTTGTAATTTCAACTTAGTTGCAAAACATCTGTCATTATTGGAAAATTATAGCAAATAAGACATTATATAGTAAAAGTCATAATTTGTTTAATGATATTAACTTCTTACTAATTAATTTTTTTTCTCGACGTTTTATCATAAAATGTACATCAATTTGTAATACCACATATCATAATATTTTCATCGTTACAAATAAGTTTAATATGTTTGAAACACAGATTATATTTCTTCGAAATATTTCCAACTTATTTTCTTTTTGACTTTTTCTCTTTCCAGAGACAGTGTGAACTACAGCA
>NW_014555758.1:0-404 GCF_001313825.1 Dinoponera quadriceps
AACAGTAACACTAGAAATTTCCATTTAGGCGCATTTCTGAATACATGTGCATTATAATTACTGCTTTAAAGTATCGTTGCCAGTCTGCAGAATAATCACTATTCATAATGCACGAACATTCAAAAATGATGCGCCTAATTGGGAATTCCCGATGTTATTATGCTTAGAGAATAGAACAACCATTAAAGGTTCACAGAATCGTAGAAAATCATTGCGTTTTCCCGCGTTCGACTGTATAATCAGGCTCACAAAATAAGCTCGCGAATAATCCACGGAAGACCCACGCACAGCGCGAGATTCATCGAAAATATTCAAGCGCACGTGACCGATTCGTAAATAATTAGTCATATAACAGTGAGGGAGAGAGTACATGTAATCACCAATCATTTATGATCGCCTTCGCT
>NW_014555759.1:0-20404 GCF_001313825.1 Dinoponera quadriceps
GTGTCTCAGCTAAGGGTTAAATAACATTTTTTGCTTCTCCTCAGCTCACAATAGCGTTTACACTGGTAAGATTTGTCGATCGACTAGAATCGAAAGACTAGTTCTGAAAAACCATCCTAACACTTGGAGCAATCGTCACTTGTTTTGACATAGCTTCGAATCGCTATTTATCTCTTTTGCATGTTGCCAGTTGCTTAACCCTTACGCGACGAACAGCGCCTTTAGGCGCTCAGCTATAGATGCACATTCTCAGCGAACAGCGCCATTCGGCGCTCAGGCAAATTTACTCGCGACGAACGAACAGCGCCAGATGGCGCCCATCCGGAGCCGCTCTCTTCGTACGAAGGCGCTGTTCGTTTGTTATCAACAACTGCCATTAATGTCCATGTTGTTTTTGACGTGCTAGCAGCATACGCTTCTTGTGCAAAGGTTTTTTTTACATAGTCAAATATTATATACACACTGCGTTCGGAACGACTCGCGTATTTGGTCCGCACGGTCGATCTGGCATCGGCTGCTTAGAGCGCAACTCTTTCCAGAGCACTCCGCCGCGAAAGGGTTAAAACCGCATTTGTTTCGATTTATCAATAAAACCAATGTTGTCAGACTGCGACGGCACAGTGCCGTCGATGGACCGCAACGTCGAAATGAGCGCGACGGCACCATGCCATCGACGGACCGCAAAGTGTTAAAATTCTCAATTTACGTGCCCGCGCGCAAGCAGCCGCTCCGTGCAAACACTTATGAACTCGTTTCTATACTTAGACTACTAGGATGGCTGCAAAAAGACGACTGCTCGTCCGCAAACTTCAGGCGACCCGGGGCCACCGGAAGCGCAGATGAAAGCAATTGAGCGTCGAGAACTTGAAGACTTTCTGGGAAGGTTTCTGTCGTAAATTATTGCGTGCTTATTCACGGTACAAATCGTAATTAAAGTGTGATTCATTGCGCCGGTGCACCTGGTCGCGCTGCGCCATAGTCGAATAATTTAAGGGAGCTTAATTATGGATCACCGCGGCCTCGCACATCCGTCGAGAGATTGCTCAGCTATTTGAACATTTTAGCGAAATATCGCTCTCATACTTCCGACAAATTAGACTGTTTCTTCAAAGAATGCAAGTTTGATAAATAATAAATACGAGCTGTGTTCAGAAAATAACGGGAATTTTCGTTTTTGGAAAAAAATATTTATTTATTCGTCTACATTAATGTTGTCGCCTTCAAAATAGTCTCCATTAGATATTATGCACTTGTGCCAGCGCTTCTTCCAATCCTCGAAACATTTCTCAAACTCGATCTTTGGGATAGCCTTTAGTTCTTTCAGCGATGCGTTTTTAATGTCATCTATGCTTGTAAAACGACGGCCCTTTAAGGTTCTCTTTATTTTTGGAAATAGGAAAAAGTCACACGGAGCCATGTCTGGCGAATATGGAGGCTGGAGCATCGTTATAGTATTGTTTTTGGCCAAAAATTCACGAACAAGCAATGAAGTGTTGTTGTGAAATTTTGCTGCCACGCGTTTCATAACCCAAAACATTCGAAAAAATTTTATGGCATGAGCCAATCGATATGCCAACATCAGCATCGACTTCTCTGATTGTGATTCGGCGATCGTTCATTACCATTTCTTTCACTTTTTCCACGTTTTCATCGGTTGTTGATGTGCTGGGGCGTCCGGGGCGTTCGTCATTTTCAACGTCTTCACGGCCATCTTGGAAACGCTTATACCACTCGTAAACTCTTGTTTTACTCATAGCAGACTCACCATAGGTCCTTGTTAACATTTCACACGCTTTGTTACAATTTTTTTACGCAAAATTTGATACAAATTCTTTGATCCATTTCTTTTAACAAACGAAAATCGCCGAGCTCATAAAAACACGTCTAACCTTAGCGGCTGCCACAGACAAAGTACAATGAATACAGCTGAAAATTTTATCATACTTCAGGGTCATGTATACCAACATAATAAAAAAAATTTTTGACAATCGGACTCTCCAAACCCGCGAAATTTAAAAATTTCCGTTATTTTATGAATACACCTCGTAAGAGAGGAGAAGGGAGGAAGAGGGAGAAGGAGAGAGAGAGACAGTGAGAGGGAGAGAGAGAAAGCTATAAGCGCGTAATATTCCAAGAATATTATATGAATATTATTCAATATTAAAATAATATTTTTATAATATATCAAAAATTTTATATAATAGTCTTTAATATAATAGGAATATTCGACTGATATTATATGTCAGTTTCAGATAATATTCTTGGCATATTGTAAAAATATTCTTAAAATATTTTTGTAAAAGTAATATGAAATAATACATATAAAAAATATATATAAATAAAAAAAAAATATATATATATACAGGATGTCTCAGACCACCCGTCTCACCCGATTTTTTCGTAAACGCGACATTTTAAAGAAAAATGTTTCAGACAAAAGTTTTGTGACTTCGAGGGGCACATAAGATGGTGTCATTGGTTTAACCTTGGATAGTCGTTTGAAGATCACGTGAAGGTCACCTTTAATTTCTTAAATAGAAACCCCCATTTTTCAATACATATTCTTGTAGCTTACCTCGAGAGCTTTCCAAAACGCTTGGGTTGTTGTGTGTCGAAAATCTTCGTCAGCTGTTAGACGGAGATGATGGCGCTGCAGAAGCGGTCTTACGGTTCCTAAACTGATGGCTAACACCATGTATAGGGAAATTCGGGTTTCATACTTCTACACCTGGTAAGCAGCACTTGCGGGAGGTTTTAGTTTTCTGCTTTAATCGGAAGAAAGGTGCAGCTGAAGCGCATCGAATGCTTGTAGAAGTTTATCGTAACAATGCTCCAACTGATAAATCATGTAGGTAATGGTTTCGACGTTTCAAGAATAGTGATTTCAGCGTAGAAGACAAGCCTCGTTCTGGACAGCCAAAAAAATTCGAAGACAAAGAATTGGACGCATTACTTGATGAAGATCCGAGTCAAACGCAAGAGGAGCTTGCAGAATCATTTGGAGTTACGCAACAAGCAGTTTCCGTACGATTGAAATCCATGGGAATGATTCACAAGCAAGACAATTGGGTGCTTTATGAACTGAAACAGAGAGACATGCATGATAACGCTCGGCCTCATGTCGCAAAAGTCGTAAAAAATTATTTGAAAACGTGGGATATTTTACCACACTCGCCGTATTCGTCGAACATTGCTTCTTCTAATTAGTGGTTGTTCCGACGGATGCAGCACGATTTGGCAGGTCACCGGTTCATTTCTTTTGCAGAAATCTAAAATTGGCTCCTAACTTGGATCGCCTCAGAAGACGAGACATTTTTTCGAGATGGAATTCGAAAATTGCCTGAAAGGTGAGAAAAAGTAGTAGTCAGCGATAGACAATATTTTGATTAATCTGTCCATTCATTTTGTTTTGAAATAAATGCATTTTTGACCACAAACAAACAGACCGAACTAATTTGTACTCCCAATAGTTTTTTATTTCAAATGTTTATTGCGATACCAATTGTTTTATTATATAAATAAAGTCGAAAGAATTTTGTGTAAAAATACGTTTTATATTAAAAACAAATTATACACATACGAGGGCAGTCCGATAAATACTTAGCCTACATAAGAAAAACGAAAATTTTGGAAAAGTGGCGATTTAATTCTCAACATAGTCTCCTTTTAGCTCGATACTCTTGACCCAGCGATGCTCCAATTTCTTTAACCCATTTGAAAAATACGTTTTCTCGAAGTCTGCAAAGTAGGCCTCCGTGGCGGCGATGACCTCCTCATTTAACTCAAATTTCTGCCCGGCCAGTGACTTTTTCAAGTTTGGAAACAAAAAAAATCGCACGGGGCCAAATCTGGACAATACGGTGGATTGGGCAGCAGTTCGTAGTCCAATTCGACCAATTTGGCCAACGCGTGTCTCTCCGCCGTACCTCACCGGAGGTACCACCGACCGCGAACCATTGGAGGTACCATCGCCGTGAACCGCGAACCGACCACCGCCGGCTGCACGTTGGCTAGGCTCGCCCGGCCGACTCCACCGTTCCTGTAAGGAAGCACGATACCGCGTGTCCTCCGCTCCGGGAGTCGACCGACGCGGGCACTCCTCGTGCAGCAACTACCGCGAACCGTGTACCGCGACGCAGAGCCGAGCAGGCGCATTCCGCCGTTGAACTCCGATGCGAGACCGTCGACTTTAAACACCGCAAACGTCAACATAACACGCTGAGACAATCATACCGCGCCCACTCTCCGCTGACGCCGCAGGATCCTCGCAGCGAGCGACACGTCTGCTCCAAATAAATTCCGGGAACACCGATCCGCTGAAACACCGAGCGAGCCAACAATACACGGCCGCAATACAAACACGGGATTCCGTCACCGACACTGTCATCACAATATTTACCGGCGTTTAAAGGCAGACGGAAAGCACGGCTTTGAGACCATTAAATTTGTACCGAACATCGTGGCACATAATTTGAAATAAACGGCTAATATCAAATATTCGCTCGCTCACTTATTCGCTCGCTCACTCACTCGTCCACACATACATACACACACACACTCTCACCACAAGACGCCTGGAACTTCAGGCGAGCTATGCCAGGGCCACCGACACAGAACACGGTCAACCAGCGATACCGGAAACGACCACCCCGCCGGCCGGGGCGGGACGAACGTCCACCGACCGACGGGGCCGGGTCACACAGCTTTCTGCGTCACATTCAATTCATCCGCGAGTTCTTGTTGAGTTTGTGTATCATCTTCATCCAATAAGGCTTGCAATTCGTTGTCTGCGAACATTTTCGGTGGTTTCCCACGCTCTTCGTTTCTCACGTGAAAATCACCACTTTTGAATTTTTTAAACCACTCGAAACACTGTGTTTTACCAAGAGCATGTTCACCGTAAGCTTCAACAAGCATTCGATGCGATTCTGCAGCAGTTTTCAAATAATAACAAAAAACCAGTGCTGTCCGCAAATCGTAGTTCGTACGCACAAAACTCGACATGTTTAAGGTTATAGAAAAATATACCAGTGTATGGAACTTGGGTTGTTGTGTGTTGAATATCTTCGTCAGCTATTAGAGGGAGATGATGGCGCTGCAGAAGCGGTCTTGCGGTCCCTAAACTGATGGCTAACACCATCTATAGGGAAATTCCGGTTTCCTACTTCTGGTATTTCAACATGGCCGAAAGTGACTATTAATGTATACGAAAGTACTGTCAATGGGCTTTAATAATCAATGCAGGGTTTACCTCTTTCTCGCTCATCGTGATTGCTGCTGAGAGTAAGAAGCACGTGGCGCGCCAACGTTATTACAGCCTTCTACATGACCCCCCTCCACTGTCCAAAACGTTGCAGACCCCTCACGCCGCCAACGGGCACGCAATTTAAAAAGTCTTGTTTATATTTGATCCACCCTCGCATATAACTATATATAATTATTTCACTGTGTGACGATGTATCCCCCCCGGGCGAACGCCGCGGCCGACCGATCATCCATCGGCCGCAAAACAGTGCTCAGCGCCAAATAAATNACGAACGCCACTGCCGACCGATCATCCATCGGCCGCAAAACAGTGCTCAGCGCCAAATAAATGATTCTCACGCGCGGCGCACACGTCCGACACGTGTACGCGTTGGCAACAACAATTGTTGTCAAACGCACACGTGTCGGAAAAACGGCAGCGAATCGGTATAAAAGACTGCTCCGCCGCGAGAACGGAATCGATTCCACCGGAGTCAGCCGGATCGCAAAATCACAAGGTACTCTGGATCCCGATCTCCAGGTCGAGGGATTGCGACGGTGCGTACGCCGTCTCCGCTATGAATACGCAGCCGACTCGACATCCTTCCGTCCGGTAAGACCGAGGTAGTGCGTACGCTGTCTTACTCGTGGAAGTCGCGGGCACCGGACTCCTAACTTCCATCTCGGGACGGTGTGTTCGCCGTCTCCACCGGGAACTCCGGGCCCTCTCACCTGTGATAGACTTGGAGATCGGAACGAGCCCGGGTGGTGTGTTCGCCGCCTCTGTGGAGTGTTCTCGATTTCGGCCACCCCACTCTCGTCATCGGGCCTTGCGCCTCCGGGGCCTGCGTACGCCCCGAAGCATCGTTCTGCGTTCCGCGCCGCGAAACTGAGAGACGACGCGCGTCTCTCCGTCCCCACCTTACCGGAGGTACCATCGAAACCATAACCGCCGCGAACCGCGATATATTGACCGAATCCACCGCTTCGTGTAGAGGAGCACGATCCCGTGTGCCCTCCGTTCCAGCATTCGGCCGACGTGAGCACTCCGTGTGCAGCGACCACCGCGTACCGCAAAACCGTGCGATCCGCAGGTGCATTCCGCCGTATGCACTTTGATGCGAACCGAGATATTTAAACGCCAGGCCGACACGCGAACCGTCAACACAACGCGCCGGAATCATAACACCCGCTTTCCGCTAACACCGCAAGCGTCACCAAGCGTCTGCGACAGTTAGATTCCGCGAAACTCGTTCCGCCGAAGAACACCGACTAAGCCGTCGATACGTCTCGACGTAAACACGGGATTCTGTCGCTAGATCTATCGCCGCAATGTTTACCGCAAAGATAGAGTTAAAGCACGGCCCGCTGCTATTCGATCTGTACATTGTGGGAAATAATCGAATAAACGGCTATTCAATTACACTTGCTCGCTCACTCACTCACTCACTCACCCACGCACGCATCACTAAGAACGCCTGGGTACACGGCGAGCTACTCTGGGACCACCGGCTATCGAACACGGTCATCCGTGACACCGGACGACCACCCCACCGGCCGAGGTAGAGCGAATGTCCACCGACCGGCGAGGTACGGGTCATAACTGTGCAAAATTATAGTCTCAAATATCAAACACCAACGTCCAACGACGTTTGTACCAACGTCTAGCAGTTATGGCAACCAGACCCTGATGGAAATATTTTGCTAAAATACTCTCTCAATTGACCTCATTTCACTAATATAGACAGTTTTCAGTTTAATTCAGTAAATTTCATGACACATACGAGGTTGGTCCCTGAAGTACCCGACCTAATCTAGAGATGGCGGTAGTTGTTTGAAAAATATCACTGTATTAGAAAGTACACAATCTATAAAGCATATGTTTCAAGTTTGAAGACGCCACGTTGTTTAGTATGTTAGTGTTTGTTTGGCAGCCATCAATAGTGAACGTTTTCAGTGAATTTGTGAAAATGGAGAAAATTGGTCATCGTTATGTGATACAATACTTTTATTTGAAAGGCCTCAGCCCAACCAAATAAAAGCTGAACTGGATTCTACTCTGGGTGAGTCTGCTCCTTCGTTTACAACAGTAAAATATTGGGTAGCAGAGTTTAAACGAGGCCGTACGAGCTGCCAAGACTAGGATCGCAGTGGTCGACCAAATGAGATGACGACTCCAGAAATGGTGAAGAAAATCCACAAAGCGGTACTGGATGATCGTCGACTAAAAGTGCGCGAGCTAGCAGACATAGTAGGTATTTCAAACAGTGCGGTACATCGCATATTATCTGAAAATTTGAACATGAGAAAGCTGTGTGCAAGATGGGTGCCACGTTTGCTCACACTCGAGCAAAAACAGTGTCGTGAAGATGTTTCAATTGAGTGTCTGGTGAATCTTATTCGCCAGATTTAGCCCCCTTGGATTATTTTTTGTTCCCAAACTTGAAAAAATGGCTCAGTGATGCTGCTCTCAGTGAAATACCTCAATGTCAAAGATTTTCCAACGATGAAGAAGTGATGTTGGGAGTTAATGGCTATTTTGAGGAGCAAGAGAGTTCTTATTATAAAAAGGGTATCGAATGTATTGAACATCGATGGGAAAAGTGTATAGAGCTGAAAGGAGATTATGTTCAAAAATAAATACATTTTTTTCCAAAATTTTTGTGTTTTCTTTGTTGGGTCGGGTACTTCTGGGACCACCCTTGTAATATTTCAAAAATTTTTTTATTCTTCTCAGAGTTATACTTTAATTTTCACAGCATTACATTGAATTTTATGGTGAACATTATGATTTATTTTGTAATATTTATTATTATATATTCTATAGTAGTTTCTACAATAACTTTTGTCTCACTGTTTATCAAATTCATAATATAGCAGTACTCGAATATATGGAAAGTTAAGGTGTACTGTTGAAATTTACTGAATTTAACTGAAAAGGTATACATTGGCGGGACGCTAGTGAAGTAAGGTCATTTGAAAGGGAATTTCAATAAAATTTGTGGTATAACATTTCCATCAAAGTACGGTGTCGCGAATGTCAATGCGTGATATTATTCAATGCTCCATCCGAATCGGAAGATGACAACGTATCTCATTCCAAGCGGAAAGAACGTCGCGCACTCACCTAGCAGATATCAGTCTCATGCGGCCACCTTGATGTTCGCCATATTGTCGTCTCGCGGACGAGCGGCGTCATCCGGCCTCCCGCATCCCATCAGCAGTGCTCTCTCCGCCAAGGAACGCCTGTGCTTGGTCCCGAGGAAATCAACCGAACAACGAGGCGGACACAACCGAGTGATCACCGAGTCCTCTCGCAACTCGCATCTTTCGGGAGGCTAGCTGGAGCTGCGGCGACGGGTCCCGTAGCGCGAGCTGCCGGCGAGTAGTCGAGGCGGATGCATGCACTGGCTGCACCGGGTGCACGTGTTGCACTGCCGCGATGAAAATATCCTCGAGTCACTCCCAAGAGTCCCGCTCGCGGTTTACCCCACCAGGAGCAAACGAGCGAGCAAGCGAGAACTTCGAAGAAACTCACCGTGCCATTTCGTCCGAACGTTACCTGATTCTTTGACCCCGACGATATCAGCCCAGGAAAAGGGAGCATTGCGAGAGACGCCGGTGAGTTGTGTGTACAAAGCGTTCCATAAGAAGCCGCTCTCGCATGGCACCATAAAGTCTCGGAAGAAACGTTTTCCTCGAGCTGTTCGCTACGACGAGGTCACGTTAGAACTGACACTCGAAGGGCTGGAAGGAAGTTCACTGACACCGAACAATGGTACCGAATGTTCGAGGATATCGGGAAATCGATTGAGTCGAGTTGAGTACAAACAAGGTCTGGATTACCAGGGTCTGAAAATGTGTCGAGTGAAGAATCGAGGGAATTGTTTGAGGAAGACATAGAGATTTGTGGTATTAGACGTTTGCAAATTAATGAGTTCCAAGATTTGAGAATTTCGGGTGTCGCAAGGCTAGAAGTTTAGCATGAAGATTCGAGACTTTAATGTCCTAAGAACGTCTAAAGAAGTACTAGATCGTAAATATGTAAAAATATAATGAATAAAAGGAGATCTATGAATCGGAAGAATAATATAATTTTCTAAAAGTGTAAAACGTCAAGACTTTATCAACCAAGGAATAAAAATAAATAAAATAAATAAACATCCTAAATTCCGAATATCGCCAAGAATTCTCTCCCACACGTATTTCTCGTTTTCAAGAATCCAAAAATTTCGAGAAGCCTAAAATCGAAAATCGAGATCTTGGGGACGCTCTGAAAATCCAACGAAGGCTCTGTTCATCGATACCAAACGGTAGTGAGGCTCGAACTGGGCGCGATCTATCTCGATCGAATTCGAAATCGCGATATACATACAATATCGTAACTTCCGGACTTAACCAAGCCGGACACGCCGCGTGAGGTCACGTTGCAACTTACGAATCAGCCTGTAATTTAATAGACCGAACTCTGCAGAACGGGCAAAGACAAATCGTTGCTATTGCCGATTACGCTACCGTATTGTGTAACGAGGATACCGAGGTCGTCGGTGTATCTTGATGTGTCGGCGATGCACCGTCACGGTTTAATATGGTTCTATCGGCTGGGGGATTAATCAGAAGGCAATTTGCTGTGTCTGTGTTTGCCCAAAAGCACTGGGTAACGTCTCATATTTAACGAAACACGTACAGCTAAAAAAGACCCGAGGGAAAAAAGATCATATATGACTATATATAATCATATATGTCCACAATGAAAAAATACTGTTGTTTACAAATTATATGCAGATACAATCGAAATAAATGCTTCTGATGCTACTTGTGCTTCTGACAGCACATGACATCGACATTTAATTAAATGATATAACATAATTGTTTTGTACCAACATATATGATCACATATGTAACCATATATATGGGCAAAATTCATATATGATTTTATAAAATTATATATAATTATATATAATCATTTTTTCCCGAGTGAGAGAGTGAGAGGAGGAAAAAGAAGTAGAAAGAGGGGCTTTTTGCGGGCCGTTATGGGGGGGGGGATGTATATTCCATTTCGCCCATCACCGTGTCGTACGCTCTTCGTCCCGCCGCCACAGCTCTTGCAGCTTCGGGCGCTTCTTCTTCATCCGCCTTTCATGCGAATTCTGAAAGCGCGCCGCGACTTTCACATAGGTCCTTTTTGATCCGCGCGTGTATTTTTGGGCTGACGGGCTTCGGCTAGTGTATTCTCTGTGAGATGGAGTCCGCACCGAAATCGCCAATGCCGCACGCTGATCCCTACTCGTGGCTCGTTGCCATCAAAACCATCATGTAGGAGAAGGACGTGCTGAGCACCTGCGAAGAACAAAACACATTCCGCGATTACGCTACCCCAGCCTCCCGCTCTCTGTAAACCAAGATACCTAAGTTTATTGGTCTTTCGACCAACATACCTGAACTTTGCTATGAAATATTATTTCACAGCACACAGTTGAAGCTATTAGTAACCGATTGTCCCCGGTTTTTCTTGTTTGCTCATATAAAATGGTGGGAAAGAAAAAATCAGGGGATCCTTTTCCATATAATAAAGAAGCAATACATCCTAAAGTTTTTAATGTTTTAAAATATATGTATTGTGATTGCATTGATTTTTTTTATTGTTTTGATAATTTCCTATATGTTGTGACGTAGCAGCTCAGAGCGCAAGTCACAAGGACGAAGACCCTCCGAAGGTCCTATTGCGGGTGGTGCGCTTCCGAGAGCACCGAATCGAGACCACCGGTTTGTTTTTTTTGTTTTTAGTATTTGCGAAACAGCGGAGACCGCGCGCCACGGGCGCGCGGGAGCAGTAAAGGCGAGCCCCTCTCCCCCCCCCCCCCCNGCAGCGGGAAGGAAACAAAGCGTCAACCGCCGAGTGGAGGAACATGGGCCCACCGAAATTCCCGCCGGACTCCGTGGACTCGCTCCTCTCTGATCTCTTGACGACTGTCGAGGAGCCGCTAGCGGCACCGCCGTGGCTATCGTTCCGACCCCTCGGCGGCAGTAAGGCCGGCAGGCCGAGGTCGCGCTCAAGGACAAGGAGCCAGGAGCCGTGGTACCGCGCCGGGATAGGCCGGGGGTGAAACGGCGGGCTAAGAGACAACTCGGTAACCGCCGGCAAAAATCCGGCTGCCGAAGAGGGGATTTCGGAACAACAAAGGAAAAAGAAGGCTGCTTAACATCGGCAGCCTCCCCGGTGGAGACAGATTTGTTCTCGTGGCTCGCAGACGATTTTCCGGCTTTCGTGCAGAGTTTTCGCAGGAGTTTTCCCCGGCCGTTTTGGGAGAGAGAGCAGAGTAGAACGAGAGAGAGCGGAAAAGCGAGGGAGAGCGAGCACGAGCAAGAGCGGAGGCGAGAACGAGCACGAGCGAGAGCGGAGGCGAGAGCGGACGCAGCGAGAGAGAGAGAGAGAGAGAGAGAGAGAGAGAGCGACGGGACGAGGATCTTCGAGAGCCAGCCGCCCGGGAGCCCGTTATTGTAAGGCCGCCTCACCGCATTCATTCTTTTCTTTTTGTGTTGTCGTAGAGCGCCGCGGGGAAAATTGCCCCGCGGTTGCAGCGTGCGAAGTCCCTCCCCCCTTGGCTCGGCTCGGCGGCCGTTCGAGAGGCCGGCTACTATTAGCGGACACCGTGGATCCGCCGCGGTTCAAAAAAAAAGAAAAGAACGAGTTAAATTGTATATCGGAAGGCGCTACGCCAAAGCGCCGTGTATCGTCCAGTTACCGAGAAGGCCAAATAAAGGTGTGCGGATCTACCGAAGCCTCTGTTTTTTTTTCTTTTTCGTGATCTCGTTCCTTTCCCGGTTGTCGGCGATTCCCGACGTGACCATCCGAACCACCCCGGCCTCCGACTTAACTCACCCCGGAGCTGCCAGTCCCGATCGGGACGAACTCGGGTCGCGGGGCCGACGCGCGGACAGCGTCGCCGACCGCGGAGGCCATTGGTTAGTGGGTACGACTTACGCGCACCTGGCGCCCATACGGACCAGAGGAGGCCCGGATACCGTTTCGCGTCCCGGGATTCGCCCGTCGGTTTTGCACCGGTGACTCGGAGAAGCCGAGTCACGAATTCCGGTCGCAATGTATATTATAGATATGTCAGTTTTAAAGTTTATTTTATAGAAGCTTCAATCCTCAAACATCTTAAAAATAATTATTTACAAGGTATGTAATCATTTTCATAAGACTATTACATATTTTAGTAGACTTGTTACTCGTTTCATGCACATAAATTTTAATTTTTCACCTTCAATAAGGCTTTAGAGCCCAAAAACAAAATGATGCATCGGTTTTAGTGCTTTTTCTCCACACAATTCAGTTTTAAATAACGCAATACCATTTCAAATACTATCTTAATTACCATACGGTGCTATAATAAATAAAAACCCTCTTACTTGGGCAAAGCTTTCAAGGGACATGCTGTAGAATTTGGCGGCGGTGATCCTGGAAGGAACGGCCGACCGTAACATCATGATTTGCAGACTTTGGCAAAATGTACCGCCGATCCAGCCGCTACTGTAAGCCGACTCGCCCACGGCATCACTCTAATGTCCGTTACAGGCGTTTACCGTAAATTAATTAAAAGCGATTACGAGATCAATAGGCTGCGTAGCAATGAAAATCCGTGCGTCGCTAATAGCGACGCATTAAATGCGTGCGTGTATTAAATCTATTAGTGCTTGTTTACGCTCTCTGCGCTCAATATTTGTCTCGGTGTGCCAAAAATATGTATATGCATGTGTGTGTGTGTGTGTGTGTGTGTGTGTGTTGTAGAAAAATGTATTGTAAATAAGTTATAAAATAAACTATGATAATCTGTGGAAGTAGATCCTGCCAAATTTGTATATAATAGCAAAACGACAAATCGTATATGATAACAAAACGATACACCCGATTCTATGAAATATGTAAATTTTTTTCTATCAAATTTACATGTATATAAAATGTATGGATTTTATTTTATATATTTCATAAATTTGTAAATTTTTGCAAGTTTCATGCAACAAAATTTACATGTTTATGAAATATTTATGATGTATTTGTGGAATATTTGTAGCATAGAATCTTTTAGAACGAATCTCCCATGCTGTCGTGCTAATTTGATTACGCAACGATTTCCGCTTGTATAAAACGAGAGAAATAAAAAATAAGAAAATTCTTGACAAGTTGAAAAAGGTCTAATTAATTGCAGGCAGAACGGTTCATGTTATTCCGAGTGTGAGACATCAACATACAAGCGGCCAAGTTTTGCAGATTTTAATTTTGTGCGACTAAAAGTAATCGGAAAGAATACTCGCCTCAATTATTAAATCATTCCCGCTGAAACTGAACATGAAAATCTCGAGGATAGCGGCATTTAGGAAAGCCGAATACTTCATCAAACGTCCTTTGTTCCTCAACATCTAGAGAAACATCTTGCATTAATATATGACTATTTTAATAAACAATCCTTCAGCGTTTAAACTCACTGAAGTGATTTGAAATCCCGCGAAGCACACCAGACCGGTGCTGATGACAAACTGTCCTAATGCCAGGACGTTTATGAGCCTCTCCAGCACATCCGCGAAACTGAAAAAAGAGAATCGAGAATGAGCGAACGATGATGATCGCACTAATTATTACGCACAAAACGTCATAAACAAATCGCATAAACAAATCACTACACTTACACGAGAACACTGTTTATCAGAAGCGATATATCGAATTAACAATTAGTTCAATAAATATTCATTCAATTTCAGATTTAATCAGTTTATCTTGACATGTAATTGTTTGCTTCGTGAATGCTCAAATTAAAATTTTTGTTCTCGTACCGTAAAAATATATTATATAAGCTGTTACGTCCTGGAAGAGGACGAACGCAACAAAATTGTTTACTCGCGCACTGGCGAGTCCTAAACGTACTGGTAGGTCTGCAGATCAGGTCAAGGTCCGGAGAGGCCCATTTACTCCGATCACAGAACGTACGTTAGGTGGTCCTTTATTTAAGTCAAAGAATTTAATATCTTTACCTGGGATAGGACCATATGAGTGTGTTGAGAGGGGAATTTATATTTAGGTAATTGAAAGGAGATGAATAAATAGTTTTAACGACTTGATTCAATTTAGGGCATTTTGAATAAAATAGTTTATTAACAATATAATTTGGTTCTCGGATGGATTAATAATAGTGGTAAATTGATAAGAAAAGTCATTGTAAAAGGTACAACATTTAAAAGATGAAAGGGTTAGCTAAAGTTAAACAATGAAATATGTGGGTTAACATTAAACAAATTTTTATAAATCAGCATTACTGGAATAACGCAAATACAAGATGAAGATTAAAGCGAGATTAAGCAAAAGGTAATTCGTGTAACTTAATTTAATACAATCGGATATAACGCAACAAGAATGTTTAACATATCGGTATAGCAAAGAAAACATCGTTATATAATACAAAGAAAACAATAATCACGCAGTGCAGGTATGTGTTTTGAGAGATGAAGTTGGATTGGAAATTGGATTGAAATGATTAAAAGTCATGTTTAAATATGAAATGGAGACTTACGATTTAGATGAATCAATAGACTGACGAGGACGAATGAAGACGAAGACGAAGGCTGGATTAGACTATGGTTGTGGACTGCTGAAGACTGAACTAAGACTGACTAACTAAGAACTGACACTAAGAACTGCAACTGTGACTGCGACTGTAACTAATTGTAACTATAACTTGAACTGAACTGGACTGTACTATACTGAACTTGAACTGGTCTGGACTGAACTAAACTAGACTGAACTGTAATTGTAACTGTGACTGTGACTGTCACTGACTGACTGACTGACTGACTGCAAGAAAAACCAATATTGTAACTGCGACTGTGACTGTCACTGACTGCAAAAGAACTACTATTGTAACTGCCCTCGCGGTAAAAAGGGTAAGGCTTATATAGGAAGGATTTCAGGGGATAGTGGACGACGTCCATCAATGAGAGGAGGTTGCGTGGAAGACGGTTACTCTGGAAAATTCCTAGTATTAATATAAACAATTTTAAAAGCCTAATCGCATAGGAGAACCCTTGTTCTACCGACTGTATACAAGGGTGGATAGATCGCAGCCCCATCGGGAGCCTTATGACATATGTGGACGGCGTGTACTCGTATCTTTTCATAAACCGCTTGATCAAATCTGTTTGTTTTATAATCATAAGAGAAGGAATTCGTTGCTATCTAGGTATCCAGTATGGACACATACGTTCCTAACGTAGAGGCGACAAGATATCTTAGTTATATAAAAAAATGAATCTATCGTCCCCGGGGTACCCAGGATGTAAATAAACTACATACCTTACATGAAGGCGGAATGAATCATAAACGCATTGGGAACCATGCGTTTACGGCACGTTTAGCGGCTGCCAATGTAATCTTATCTTTGTTACAGTAGCGCTTGCTCGAAGTTCGTCTGTTTCCCAATCATATAATTAAAAAAAAGAAATTCATAGTTTCCGAGACACCCAGGACGTAACAAAGCGAAAGTCGCAAAGATATCGTCAAAGCCGTTAGACTCACTGCTTGCCATCCGATCACTGAAGTTAAGCAGCATTGAACGCGGTTCGGAGATAAATAGGTAGATGACTCGGCCGCCAATAATTTTTTTTCTTTGTGCATGCATACTGACTGCTCGCAGAAAACTCCGCGAAAATTTATGTCTGCTTCTTCCAAACACTCCAAGTTAGTCACAATAAATTTCTAGCAAGCTGCGCGGTCGTTTATGTTAGGCTTAAAATACTTTTCCACATAATTTACCGGACACTTAAACATACGCTTGCTGAAAGCTCGCCGAAAACTTTATTTCCGATTGGGATAGCATAAAAATCGCTTGATTTTCCTTTCATCTGAAGTAATCAAGAAAATCAAAAGGGGGGATCAAGTATCCCCAGGTTTTCCTATTTAATAAGAAATATTGGAGTAATTATTTTATATGGATTGAGTAAATATTATTTGAATGCAGCAAACTGACAAAAAAAAGTGCTACATTCAAGTAATATTTACTTAATCCGAGTAATATAAATACTCCTCAACAAACATTTACTTGAGTATAACAATTATTTATTTCAGTGTATACACAGTAAATAATTTTTCTGGCACAGCAAACTGTTAGTCACTATAAGGACAACAAAAGGATTCGTTACACAAAAAAAATAATGTTGCTGTTACAGCAAAATCGTTGTCGTGACAGCAATAAAATTTAATTGACGTAACCAAATTATTTTGCTATCTATGTATTCAGCAAATAGTAATTAATACTCTTAACAAATCTTTTTGCTGTCCAAACTAATTTTTTGCTATATAATAATCCATATATAATAACTAACAATTTGCTATGCCAGCAAAATATTTTTCTCCGTATATGTATGTGTAAAGAAGTCACTCAAGTTTGAGTTGGCCCGGTTGTCGGTTGCTTTTTTTGAGTAAACGTTCACTCGATGAAATTCAGAAAGGCGCCTAATCGTGACGCGATATCGACACCTACGCGATAGCATCCTGATGACGCTTGACACAGTCAGCCATAATTTGTTTGATGTCGGGATCATCGCAACTCATCATCTCGAGTTTCCTTCGCAGCGTCGAGAATTTTGCCGATCCGTGCGTTATCGCGATCAGATTGAAGCCCGTCGCGCTGGTTATCGTGCCACCCGCGAAGCCACCGGCCATCACGTTGAAGACGTAGAGACACTGGTAGATGGGCGAGACCGTCTGGTTAATGAAGAAGTAGCCGCGAAACGGCAGAACCTTCTCCTCCGCCCCCAGAAGATAAACCTGATCAGACAGATGTTTCGGTTCTATCTAAATTTCTCGAAGTGAGATCTCGCTGAGAAACGAGTGAAAATTCACACGGAGCAAAGGTGAAAATAATCCCGTTATTCGGGATCACGAGGATAAATATTTAACTCGAGTTTAGGACGAGAGAAAGATTCTTAATCCATATAAGTAAATTTGATCCTGCAATGATAAAGTATGTTGCATCACTTTTCAATTCCGAGTGAAAATATTTGTTCGATCATTCTGAGCGGTAGAATTCGCTTTATATGAATTAAAAGTCACATGAAAGTCACATCCGAGAACTCGGCTGTCACAGATAAAAGGATTTTTTTAGATTTAATACTTCTATTTAATTTGACTAAAATTTGTTTCACAGAAACAACATATACGAAATATCATTTGTTTGAGTAAAAATTTTATTGTCTCGTTCAAGAAAACTCCATTATTTAACAGAAAGAACGTTATTATTTGAAATAATATCTTTTAACGAAATAAAATATGATTTCGTTACAATAAGTATGTAAAATAAAACAAATCATTTCTTTATTTCTTTCTTTAAAATTATCGTTTTTCTGTTTCGAACAAATTTTTTATTTAAGATAAAGGTATATATTGGTTGAAAAGTCTAACAATTGTACTTATCAATCGAAACAGTTTCTTTGGAATACGCTAATGATGAAATTTGTTCGGATGCAATAAGATTTATTAAATTTGAAGAAATTTTTTTCTCGGTGCACTCTACTTTTCGCAAGCAAGATTTCGAAAAAGTTCCGAGTTTTTTAAGACAAACCAGTCAGCTCGATAATTAATTATCA
This sequence comes from Dinoponera quadriceps, assembly GCF_001313825.1. Lineage (NCBI taxonomy): Eukaryota > Metazoa > Arthropoda > Insecta > Hymenoptera > Formicidae > Dinoponera > Dinoponera quadriceps. The sequence continues at coordinate 17,884 of NW_014555759.1, forward strand.
TTCACTGCGATTAAACATCGCGTTTCGTCCTTTATGCGGATGAATTGATATTTCAATTTGATCAAAGAATGGGAGATCGCAAGCGGAAATAATTGACCGAGATTATAGAAATTTTTATTTATTGGTCATTCCTGTTATGCTATTTAATTATATTATTTGGAATTAATATTATTGTTAATTGCACGGTATCCATTCTTAATTCAATAAATCTCCCGTCACTGATTTATTAACAATTAAATTCCCCGCGTATCGGAGAAATAAATACGGTTAAAGGATTAATGTCTCGCGCGTACATGTGTGCGTGCAAGTGTTTTCGAAAGACTCATAAAGCGAAATAACCATCGGAAAACGATTCGCCGCGTAAAAAAAATCTACCGCAAAATTTGCGAAGCGGTAATAAACGCTTTCAGAATTATTTTCTCCGATTAAGGTACAGGAAACGGTTAATTAATAATAGTAAGGTACCGTTTCTGGAAAAAAATGGAATTTGTAAAGCTATAAATGTCAGCGTAAAACGTATGTGCATTGCGTTGCCATATCGCCCACTTTGCACATGCCGATCTATCGCTGCTTCGTAAAACGCGAGAAAAAATAATTACAAAGACGTGTGATGTTTTACGGTTTATTCTTTCGTTTCTGCTATGTATAAAAATTTCCCATTTATTTATTATTTCTATCTTGTCTTTCGTTTTCTTTTGTTTTTCTTTTCCTTTTGATTTTTTATTCACTCAGCTTCAACGAATTTACAAAAAATACTCCAGTTTCGAACATTTCAATACCCAAACGATACGAAGAGAGGTCACGAACTACTTGTGACATACACAGTAAGAAACATTTTGTTCTTATATTTAAATCGGTTCTTGTTAAAAGTTTTATGTTAAAACCTCAACATAACCGTATGTTGATGTAATATAGTGTGATTGTATTATTTAAAAATTTTGTGTTGAATTGATATTCAACATTCCTTTGTGTTGAAATAACACAATTTATATGGAAATATACGTTTATATGTAAATATACGTTTAACATAAAAATTTATGTAATTTTAGAGTTATTTTTTCTCAATAAAAAGCATATAGTTGCTATCTGTTAAATCAATACGTTTTGTACTAAATATCACATAGAGATGTCTTTTATTCTCTGACTGCCGTCAAAAGTAACACTACTGCATCAGTTCGTGCTCAAATGCACAAAATGTGAAATGTAAGGCAGGATTGCAAAATGAAGTGCACGAATAGTAAAAAAGACTGATGTTTTGTTTATAAAATAATAAAAATTATGTCTCCTGCAGACAACAACAATATATGTGTTTAACTTAGCATCAGAGCTGCCATATCGTGGCATGCAGGATATTAATACCACACATATATTCGTGTAATTGAAAAAAAATGTAAAAATTACATTTTATTTTAATTACATTTAACATTATAAATATATTACTTTTACATAAAATTTGTTTACAAATAGTGTCAAAATGTTGTGTTGCATTTTTTATGTTAATTTTGACATACTATTTGTGCCATATCTTAGCACATTTTGCGTTAAATCAACATAAAAATTTGAGTGGGCTTTTTTGGGACATATGAACAGGACACGTGTGTTAAATATAATAAAAGATTTGTATCTTTGCACATACCTCTAAAATCGGCAAGCACGAAAATATGACTATTACTCCGGCTACCATAATTATGAAACACCTGGCAAGTTGGAACGCGAAAATGCATTTTTCCTTCAGGACAACCCTGTCCTCGTAAGACGACGTAGCCCAATCCTTATGCATGATCTGAGTTACATACAGCATGTCCTTTCGACGAAACGTATAGACAATGAGGCGTATCACGGAAAGATAAAAGGCGGAGCACAATAGAGCGCATTCTGTTAATTCGTCCAAATCGTCGATATGGTAAATTGCATCGGCCGTCACAGTGACGCACATCGAAAGTAGCTGTTACAAAAAACAAATTACACGTCATTCAAGCTGCGTTATGTACTAGTGCACAAAGCTAGTTTGCCTCTTTACAACGTCAAAATTGAGAGTAATTGAAATTATCGGACGGTTTTCAAAGGGAATCTTGATTACTCGGCGACAACGGCTATTGCTATTCTTCCGTTGAAGCAATCTTTCGTCGTAGCTAATTCAAAACGAAATTTCGCTCATCAGTTATTAGCTAAGGTGTCAATTAAAAANTTTATTCGAAGCTATCGTGAAAATATTGCCACTCGTGCAGTCACAACAACGAATATTTAATTAAAACGTAAATATATCCTTAATTCATACGAGCAAATGGCTCAATCAACTAGAATAAATTGGTTCCTATGACGTCACATTTATTCATCAATTTCAAATAAAAAAGTTCATTTGATATGTTTCTAAATGTGAGAAATTCGCTCTGTCTACAGAAAAAAATTAGTATCAATTCAAGATTCATAATCTTATATATATTGGGAATACGATTTAGTTCGGTCCGTTTCTTTGTGGTCAAAAATGCATTTATTTCAGAACAAAATGAATGAACAGATT
>NW_014555760.1:0-18965 GCF_001313825.1 Dinoponera quadriceps
TTGAAACACGAGTCAAAACTTTAAACGCGTTTTTCTCGAAACACGTTTTATCAAATCGGCACGCAGCACAACTCAAACAATTTTCTATTTTTTCACTCCAAATTAATATCACATCTTTAAAACAACATTCCGCATAGAAATACGTAGCCGATTTTCGATAAGTTAATATTTCGATTTTTTAGGTACAAATAAGTGCCCGTTTTTTGGTAGTAAAATGAACTTTTTTTTNTTCAAAATCCCCTACGTATTTCTATAGCTATACTAATGTAGTTTAAGAAAAAATTTTTTATTTTGTTCCAGATTAATTTTTGCTGCACTTCTACTGCATGCCGCGGAGCCCCTCCAAAAAAAAACCGTTCCGCAGAAACGGCTGTTGGGCAGCCATTTTGTAATATTTTTTAATAAACAAAATTTTTTTTAAAACTTCAAAACATGCTTAATAACATCCTTAAAAAGAATTACCCTTTTACTTTTCCTTCCACTTAAAAAAAAAATCGCAAAAAAACGTTAAATTTTCGCTCTCTACTGTGGTGTAACCCCTTAACCATTCAAACGGCCCAACTAAATAGTGCCGCTACTGTAAAAACCCAGGCCACAAAATTGAAAAATGCCGAAAAAGACAATACAATAAGTCAAGTCAGGGAGAGTTCCCGAGCCCTTCAAGGGATCTGAGCAACCCTCGAGCGGGACCCTCGCGCGAAATAATTCGCCCGATGTCCGTGAGCAGCTCCGAACCACCTACCGAAACCACATCGCAGTCTTAAATCGGAATAACTTCGCACACGTGCCGCCCGTAGCGATAACCGCGCAGGGCCTCGCGACCGAAACAGATTTCATGATAGACACTGAAGCGACGCCTAACTTAATCAAGAAAGAAACATTCATTCCGACAACTTAATCGATCACAAGGAACTAATGACGCTTCGCGGTATCACGAATGAGAGTATAACGACCTTAGGGTCAACAATAATCAAATATATGGGATATCCTCTAAAATTGCACGTAGTAGACAATTCGTTCCCCATTACACAAGAAGGGATCATAGGATCTGATTTCTTGTGTAAATCCTCGCAAATGGACTTCGATAATCGCGCAGTAATCTGGCAAAAACTATTCCTTTTATACAAAGCAAAACCGTAACTATACCTGCCAGATCTCGGACGGTACTCCCGTTAAAAATTAGCAACACCGAGCTCACAATAGGAAAATTTCCCCGTTTAGAAATCGACGACGACATCTACTTAGGAGAAGCTGTCGTAACCAATCGTAACGGAAAAGCCTATATCGGTGTTATCAACACGGGAAATAAGAGCAAAAAAATTACGCTCCCCACGGTGGAAATGGAAGTGATAGGGTTAGCCTCTTTATCTCAGCCAGCTACCTTCGTGCCTACCGGCCCATCCGGGCAATCTTTAGTTAATACACCTGACCCCTCTTTCCTAGGACCTGAGAGTTCGGTCATAAGACCCTTCAAGTGAATTCACTGCATCGGTAGAACAAATAACGAAGAAACACGTATTGAAAACGTCAAAAATAGCCTTCGTTTAAGCTATTTAAACGAAGAAGAATCCTGCCATGTCTCGTCCGTCGTGGAAAAACACCACGACTTATTTAGGTTACTTAGCGATAAATTAGAGCACACTAACGCGACAACTCACAAAATCTCCACGACGGACGACCGGCCTATCAACTCGAAACAATATCGCTACCCTATGATTTACAAGGAGGAAATCAAAAAACAAGTTACGGAATTACTTGAGCATGACGTAATCAAGATCTCTTTCTCTCCATATAACTTCCCCTTGTGGATCGTTCTTAAAAAGCCTGATTCGAAGGGCAACAAGCGGTGGCGTATGGTAATCGATTTTCGCGCTCTAAACGAGAAAACCGTTGACAACGCATATCCTCTACCTAATATAATCGAAATTTTGGATCAACTGGGCAGCGTGAAATAATTTAGCGTCTTTGATCTCGCTGCCGGATTTCATCAAATAATTATGCATGAAGCGGACGCGCAGAAGGTGGCATTTTCTACGTCTCACGGGCACTATGAATTTAATCGTATGGCATTCGGGCTTAAAAACGCCCTTGACGTTTCAACGCCTTATTGACCAGATACTTACTGGCCTACAAGGAAATGAACTCTTCATTTACCTTGACATCGTATTGTACGCTAGTTCTTTACGCGAGCACGAGATCAAATTCAATAAGCTAGCCGAACGGCTTAGAGCGGCCAATTTTCGCCTTCAACCGGACAAATGCGAGTTCCTAAGAATGGAAATCATTTATCTCGGGCAGGTAATCGGAGAATAGGGCATAAAACTCGACCCTCTAAAAATAGAAGCCGTAAAAAATTTCCCAACTCCAAGGAACACAAAGCATATAAAACAATTTCTAGGTCTCGCAGATTATTACAGACGTTTTATACTTAATTTTTCTAAAATCGCAAAGCCACTTACGAACCTTCTCAAAAAGAACATAGCATTTCTTTGACAGGAGCCGCAGGTCAAAACTTTTAACCATATGCGTAACTCATTATGTTCAGAGCTAATATTGCAGAATCCAGACTTCACTAAACCCTTCATATTAACAACTGTTACGTCCTGGGTTCCTCAAGAACTACGAATTTATTTTCTTACATATAATAATTGGAAGGCAGACGGACGTCGGGAAAGCATTATCGTGAAAGGGATAAGATTACGATGGCTCGCCGTATAACGCGCCGTAGGTTTCTCAATGTATCTGTTATCTCATCCGCCTTCACGTAAGGCGCATAGGTTCATTGCATCCTGGGTACCGTGATGTTGCAAGTCCGAAACGTCGCCGTAATGTGAGGTTGCCCGGCACAGCGTAGTAGAGCTGGAGAAGGTGGTGTGGCGCGATGATTAATAAAGTGTTTCTTCGAGTAAAAAAAACTGAACTTGTCTTTATTACTTGATTGCCCGATACAATTTTACGTATGCGTCCGACAGCGTATCGGTGCTCGAGAGTTGAGAGTTAGAGTCGCATCCACGCCGGTCTTACGTCCCCTTTTATCCTCCTCCTATGTCTTAATCAGAGGGGACCGTGTTGATATGTTAGCGTCATCTAAATGAGGACGCTGACCATCCTGATTTCGATATCTCTATTGCAGGAATGCCAGGTTGCATTTCTGCATAGCGACGTTTGATAATTCGGAGCCGTGGCCCCGTTTATGGCCTTTGACATACTTTATCGTTGCGCTTACAACAATGAGAACAACAAATTTCTTTTAATTACCAGGAAATAGGCGGATTTGGGTAAGCACTATCATAAAGAGGATGTAATTATACGCTGCCAAAATGCGTCATATGTCTCTCAATGCATCCGTGATCTTATTCGTTTTCTAATCTTCCATATCCGTTTCCCGCTTTCCACGAAAACTCTCCTCATTGGCGATCGTCATCCGTCACTCCCCAAATCTTTCCTATAAAACCCTTACTCTCTAGCCATTCACTTTCAGTCAGCCACCCAAAATTAGCCAGTCAGAGTCAGTCAGTGTCAGTCGGTCAGTGTCGGTCAGTGTCAGACAGTCAGTGTCTGTCAGTCAGTCTGTTAGTCAGTCAGTCATTTTTCTTCTTCTTCTTCTTCCGCTGAGTATCAACGAACCTATGTACTATTCACTATAGTCGATTCACCTAAATCGTAAGTCTCTATTTCATATTTAAACATGATTTTTAATCGTTTAAATCCAATCTCCAATCTCACTTCACTCTTTAAAACACACACATACGCTGCGTAATTATTATCTTCTTTGTATTGTATAACGAAGTTTTTCTTGCTACACCGTTACGTTAAACATTCTTGTTACGTTAAATCCGATTGTATTAAATTAAGTTACACGGATTACCTTTTTACTTTAATCTTCACTTTACATTTGTATTATTCCAATAACGATGATTTATAAAAGTTTGTTAACCCATATATCTCATTGTTTAACTTTAGCTAACAATTTCATCTTTTAAATATTGTATTTTTTACAATGTCTTTTCTCATCAATTTACCACTATTATTAATCCATGTGAGAACCGAATTATGTTATTAGTATAATTAATAAACTATTTTATTCAAAATGCCCTTAAATTTAACCAACTTGTTAAAATTATTCATTTATTTCCTTTCAATTACCTAAATCTAAATTCCCCTCTCAACACGCTCATATGGTCCTATTCCATGTAAAGAGATTAAGTTCTTTGACCTAAATAAAGGACCACCTAACGTACGTTCTGTGATCGGAGTAAATGGGCCTCTCCGGACCTTGACCTGATCTGCAGACCTACCAGTACGTTTAGGACTCGCGAGTGCGCGAGTAAGCGTTATTTGTTGCGTACATCCTCTTCCAAGACGTAACACAACCAAGCGTCAGGTATTGCCATAGGCGGTATATTAACACTAGAAAGACTGAAACTTAGTATATATTGCCCAAAAGCAGTCAAAATGACTGCATTGTGAAGGAATAACTAATGTGTAAAGAAATTTGTTTAAAATTAATTTTTAATATTTTTTATATTATTTACAGTCATACAACAAGTTATTAGTAAATATTAACAATAAAAAAAATTTACTTCAATTGGAAAAAAAAAATTTATGCATTATTATTTGTACATTTTAAGCAAATGAAAGTGGGAATCTTTTTATGTGTACATCTTCCGCAAACATACTTTTGACATTTTTCACATATATTATTTGTTTTGTTATTGTGGCAAAGTCGTACTTGACAAATTTTTCGTTTGTTAGAATATGTTGTATTTGATGATTTTGCAGTTGATTTTTGTGGGTCTACATGTTCTGATGAATTTTTCTGTCTTGCAGCTCTATAATCGGTAAAAAGCTGTTCTGCTAATTGAAACAAGAACTGTTTTCGTTGTATTTGTATTTCTGCAGTTTCTTTGTAAAGGATCCAAGCATTTATAGCAGCCAAATCTAAAATATTGAAAAATATTTGGAGCGGTCATCTACGAGAACTAGATTTTACTGTATATTTTCTGGCCATTTGATCCGCCATATCAACTCCAAATTTTGTTTTGTTATAAAATTGAATAGAGTCAGGTAACATTTTTTTATTACTTTTATCAATTTTCACAAATTTATGCCTAGAACTTAGAACAGCTATTCTTTTATTCGGTTTGCTTTTATATATTGTAAGGACACAATTTTCTGATTTATATAGGAGAGTGGAAAAACGAGGCATGTTATCCTTCGTTTGTTTGGCTGCTTTGGGTAGTTCTCTTTTATTTCCTCTAATAGTTCCAAGTAGTGTTATTTTTTTGGCCAATTATTTCGTCGCGAGTGACATGCTAGTGAAAAAGTTATCGGTCGTGATATTTCTTCCACAGCTTGTATATGGCTCGACAAGTTTCAGAACAACGTGTTTACTGAGAAGCATTGACGATGGTCGTTGTTCATCTTTCCCCAAATAAGGAAAACCATTCAAAACGTATTTGCTACTAACATCTGATGCAAGCCAGAATTTGATGCCAAATTTGTTGGGTTTATTAGGCATGTACTGTATAAATTTGCACCTGGCTTTTGTCGGAAATAATTGCTCGTCAATTGTTATATTTTGCCCTAGTTGATAGCAAGCTTGAATATTTTCAATGAACTTGTCCCATATTTCCGAAACCAAGACAAATTTATTTGTTTGGAGACGTCTACATCTTTCGGTTCTTTTGTCAAAACGAATAAATCGTAGGATTTGCTTGAACTTATCTCTGGGCATAGTTTTTCTAAAAAATTCGGGACCACACTTTGCTGACCATAAATAACTCAGTTTTAAATTTTTTGCCTCGTAGGCTCCACGAGCATATAAAATCCCAATAAATGCACGTATTTCCGGTAATGTTATTGTCCAATCATACCCCAAAATTCGGCGGCCTTCTTCTTCTATGCACTATTTTATATGTTTGATAATATAGTTATCTATTATCAACGAGAATGCACTGACAAGATTATCTACCATAATGTTCCTTTTTGCGTAGCCTGTTGGCTCTTTCACACCCTTGAAAATACAAGTAGATGGTAACCTTCCAGGAATACCACCTTCGTCAAATGTTAACCACACAGTACCATTGGCAGCTATTTCGGTCTCCTGAAAGGTATTTTCAGTTTCTTCATCAGAGTCTGAACTACTTAGCACCCTACACCTTTTCCTGGGCATATTGATGACACTTTCATTTTCATCGTTGGAGATCGACTGTTCATCGCTATCTTCAGCATCAGATGCCTCACTTTGAATATAATACGATTCATCTTCAGATGATAGTTCCCAATTTGTTGCATCTGATTCTATATCGGAACACTCTTCACCTATGTTCCTTAGCTTTTCCAATAACTCTCTTCTATTCGACATTTCTTTCAAGAATTTAGGGCGTAAAAGAAATAAACTAAACAACGTGTTAGAACAAGTGTCACTGCATAAAGCAGGCCTGTCCAAAGTCGACACGCGCGCAGCTCGCGGTTCCCCCACTCTGTCGAAGCGTCTCGATTACAGTATGCTGGGCAGTGGCATCAAGCGGTCAGTGATCCTCCTTCCCCCCTGAACTATGTTATAGCGCGTTGAAGGGGAACGAGGCGCGTGGACAGGCCTAGCATAAAGATTCGAATAACAAGCACTACTTTAGTTATTGAACAACTGCAACTTATCAAGTATACGCCCAAATCGACAATTTATCATGAACTTGTATGTTATCATGTGATGGTAATAAAAAAAAATATATACTGTTATTCCAATCCAGAGACGAATTGGTCATATAAGAAATTTACTCAATTCAATAATAAAAGTCATTTGATTATTTAAAATTTCACAAGTAGTCAAAATGACTGCTTTTGGGCAATATAGGTATAACACATATATATATACCGGAAATGAAGGAGGGGGGAGGCAACTACAATTATTAATAAACGCATTTACATGTTGTACCAAAAGTCACAAAATTCTAAGAAAGTGTGTCATTATACGAGGGCGGATCAATAAGTACCCGTGTTAGACGACAGATGACGTTCCTGAGGGAAGTTGGTGTTATCATCGTGTNGTCAAGGCACAATCGGAAAGGATCTTCCAATCGCATATATTGCGATACTTGCAATACTTCGCGTCTTCTTAATCAAGCAGAACAAAATTACTCTACGATAGAAAAAGATTTACTAGCAATCGTATACTGTGTGCAACATTTTAGGCCATACTTACCAGGTGTAGAAGTATGAAACCGGAATTTTTTTGTAAAAATTACACGTTTGTTGTTTGAAAATAATAAAAAATATTTTATTCAAAATAATGTCCATTGCTATTTATATATTTTTTCCACCTCTCCGGCAGTTTATGAATGCCACGCCATAAAAACATTTCTTCTTTTGAAGCGAACCAGCTATCGAACCATTTTCGTACATTTTCATACGAATTAAAGCGTTATTCAGCGAGAGCGTGTCCCATTGATGCGAATAGATGATAATCGGACGGAGCCAAGTCTGTAGAATAAGCCGCATGCGTTAGTATTTCCCAACTGAACGCCTTGATCGTTTCCCTGACCCGTTTTGCTGTGTGTGATGGGACATTATCATGGAGCAAAATGACTTTGTGTTGCCTTTCTTCATATTCCGGTCGTTTTTCACGCAATACTTGATTTAAATCGATCATTTGCTGTTGGTAGCTATCAGTGTTAACGGTTTTACCAGGTTTTAGTAGCTCATAATAGATTACAACCTTCTGATCCCACCAAACACAGAGCATTGTTTTCTTTCCAAAGCGATTGCAGTGGATGTCGATGGTTCGCCTGGATTCACTCATGATTTCTGACGCTTAGGATTCTCAAAATATATCCATTTTTTATCACCTGTCATGATACGATGGACTTTCTTTTGTATCTGTCGAGCAGCATTTCACAAGTGGTTTTTTCGATTTTCTTGCTGTCTTTCATTCAGTTCATGCGAAACCCATTTTCTCACTTTCTGAATTTTTCCCATGGCTTTCAAACGAATTGAGACAGCTTTCTGCGTCACATTCAATTCATCTGCGAGTTCTTGTTGAGTTTGAGTATCATCTTCATTCAATAAGGCTTGCAATTCGTTGTCTATGAACTGTTTCGGTGGTTTCCCACGCTCTTCGTTTCTCACGTCAAAATTACCACTTTTGAATTTTTTGAACCACTCGAAACACTGTGTTTTACCAAGAGCATGTTCACCGTAAGCTTCGACAAGCATTCGATGCGATTCTGCAGCAGTTTTCTTCAAATGATAACAAAAGACCGATGCTGTCCGCAAATTGTAGTTCGTATGCACAAAACTGGACATGTTTAAGGTTATAGAAAAATATTCCGGTGTGTGGAACTTGGGTTGTTGTGTGTTGAAAATCTTCGTCAGTTGTTAGAGGAAGATGATGGCGCTGCAGAAGCGGTCTTACGGTTCCTAAACTGATGGCTAGCACCATCTATAGGGAAATTCCGGTTTCATACTTCTACACCTGTTATACGGGAAGAAATTTCAACTAGTTATCGACCACAAACCTCTCGTGTGGCTACATTCCGCGAAGGACCCGACATCTTGTTTAGTCAGATAGCGATTAAAACTCCTCGAGTACGAATACGAAGTGGTCTACAAAACGAGAAAAATGAACTCCAACGCGAATGCGCTCTCGCGCAACCCCGTAGAAATCTCGGTGCTCTCGCTAAGTCAAACACGCGACGCATCTATCTCCAACAAATCCATCTTTTCTCCCCAACACACCGACAAACCAACACCTCGAACTTTGCACAATCCCGAAATTCCTAATGAACCAATAATCCCAGACAAGACAAACACGGAAAACCTCTTTTCGAAAGAAAACGACACTACGGATGAATCTGGTGACTCAGAATCAGAAATATTCGATAACGTGAACGAGCCGTATGTATTATAAAATGGAAATGTCAATGTCCACGAGGTTAGAAATAATTTCGCCACACGCAAAAACTCACTAATAATATTTCTTACAAAGAGCGGTGAACCCTGCGACAAAGGAGCGCGTGTGCTACGCGAGCTCAATAAATTACCTAAAATTCTTGACGGAACACTAGGCAGAGCTCGAATATGCAAAACTGGAAACCAAAATATAATTTCTTTGATATTAAAAGATCAAGTCTCTTCACTGATCGATGAGGAATGTCTTAGAGACGTCTCGCAATCATTACTTGACGTATGTTGTGAACTAGATCTCAAACCTTTTTGTGCAAAGGAGATATCGACACCATACCTTGGCTCACCGCAAAAACAATAATTACCAATACTTTACAAGACGCACCGATTAAACTAATTATCTGCACTAACCAAATCAGTTCCTCTCCCAGACAATAGAACAAAACTTATCCAGGAATCCCACTCGTCAGCAGTAGGTGGACACAAGGGCATAACAAAAACATATCTTCGTCTCAAACAAAAATACCACTGGCCTAATATGAAAGGCTATGTTCAAACCTTTATATAAAATTGCTGAAATTGCCAATTAAAAAAATTAGTTTACGTAAAAACCCGCCAATCCATAATTTTCACAGACACATCGAGAGGTGCATTCAAAAAAATATCGCTTGATGTCATGGGCCCACTGCATCCTACACAATCCGATAACGTATACATTCTCACAATCCAAGACCACCATACTAAATATTCCATTGTCATACCCCTGAAACAAACCGCTGCGATTGACGTAGCGGAAGCATTTGTGAATGATTTTATTTGTATATATGGTACCCCAAAATCAATGCTCACCGATCAAGGCACTCATTTTATCAATAGCCTTATGCGCACAATAGCAAGAAAATTCCGAATAGAAAGATACCAGACCCCCGCGTATCGCCCTCAGACGAACGGTTCCTTGGAAAGAAGCCATCACGTCTTGTAGGAATATTTAAAACAATACATAGAGCGCGACAATGATTGGGACAGTTATTTAAAGTTAGCAATGCTTTCTTATAATACAAGTATTCATAAGGGAACACACGCCACACGAGCTAGTCTTCGGAAAATTAGCTGAAATACCTTCCAATGATCTCCCGATCAGCGATCAAATCAACGAAACTTACGCGGATAACTTGACCTCGTTATTCTACAAACTTAAACAATCGCAAGAATTCGCGCGCACTAATCTGACAAATGCTAAGATTCGATCGAAACATTATTACGATAAGAAAGCGAATCTGAAAACGTTTAATATCGGCGATCTCGTCTATTTATTAAAAAAACCATCCAAAGGAAAACTGAGCCATCAGTATACCGGTCCCCACCAAATTTTGGAAACCTTAGGAAAGCATAATGTTAAAATATCGTTAGGCAAAAACCGCACTTGAATTGTCCACGAGGACAAACTCAAGATAGGAAAGGGCTGGAGCCTTCCCCACCAATCCTAAACAACGCCCCACTCTTCATGTCAAGCCTATAAGGAGCAACCGAACGAGAGAACCGGTACAGTCTGACACAAAAGACGCATCAAGATGCACCTAGCCGCCATTTTAATTGTCACCATTTTGCACCTAGCCGCGCACACTATGCGCCTTATAGGCTATGATTGCGGAGGGGAAGGACTAAATATAACTTCCCTCTCCCTAACTCACATCGCTGATTGCCATGTCGAGGATATGGAACCGATAACAGGCGAGACGTACTTACAACTCCAACAATTAAACGAGTCGATCACACCGATGCAATCCAATCCGCATCGAAATTGATAGGACCGTGTACCACTGTGGAAAGCACTTACATGTCTCTATGGTACAGAACGGCAAACACGGATACATCCGAAATGTCTTTGCGGATACATGCAGGAAATTGCACAACACAGGTAGTATCTTCCTCGGGAACAACGCCCAGATCGACGGTATCAAAGCTAACACAACCACCACAAGGAGTTTCATCTTCGCAAGCCAGGTGGAACCTGACGGATCAGTATGACTGCAGAGGCACAACCTTCAGCGACCCGTACGGAACTTGGTACAACGTGGTTGTCCAAACCACCGTCAAAATTACTATCAAAAACTTCTAAATCCCTATACAATTCTTGACAAACGAAGTAATACTTCCTTCCCAAATCCACTGCAAGGCCAGTTCGGGAGAATGCAACGACGCAGATGGGACCACCACTTATTGGAAAACACTCCCGACGGACAACTGTAAGTTCAATAAATATGATGCAGTACGAAGACCTAGCTACATAAACTAACACTACCCAAAGGACAAGGAAACACCCTCACCGTATATACGAGGTCTGTTCAAAAAGTATCGCGAATTTTGTGTTTTTTCAAAAATTATTTATTTATTCATGAACATCTGTTTTGTCTTCTTCAAAGTAATCCCCGTCAGATATTATACACTTGTGCCAACGTTTTTTTTAAATCTTCGAAGCACTTCAAAAAATCATTTTTTGTGATCTTGTTCAGCTCCTCCTTAATAAAAATCGAAGACTAGCCAAAACACGTCCAAGCAAAACAACTGTCAATGATAAACTGAATATTCAAAATGGCCAAACTTGTCGGCATAAGTGAGGGACATGAGTACCAACATAACGCCACAAAAAAATCAAAAATCGAATATACGTAACCCGCGGAAATTCAAAATTCGCGATATTTTTTTAACAGACTTCGTATGTATTATGATTATGATATGTATATTATGACATGTGTATCTTCGAAGTGCTTAATGATTTGTTTTAACATATATGACCATGGGATGTCATCCATAAAATTCTGTTCTACAAATGCTAAATGATTTTAAATTTAATTCTCTTGTAACATCTAATAATGACTTTAGGCAATTTTTTTATATTATCAGAATCTATTAACATTTTGTTATTCGCTTTGATTGGTAATGCCATTAATCGCTTTGTTCCTATGCTTGTTACTTTTGCCTTTTCGAAATTAATATTTTCATAATGAGGTAGGGCGTTTGCTTGTAAATACTCTCGAGCACCGTTATCTACTGGATTTCTGTTTGTATAAATAAATATTACGTGGTTGTCGCAGTGCGACATCAAAGAATCTCTTTTCTCTATGAGGGGCAATAACGAATCTATTATTTATATTTTGTTAGGTTGTACGCGATTTGAATCAAACATTTCTTCGCCGTTCTCTGAGCCGGAATCTGATGTATTTATCAGGAGATCTTCGACCATTTCTTCGTCGTCCTCGTTTATTAAGTCAGGTTAAATTTCTATTATATCTGCTGAGGGGGTTTCACGTGTATCATTGTTAAGAATACTTTCGTCTAATATTTCTGATTCATGAGGTGGATCGTTTTTAAATGCTTTATCGGGACCTTATTTTCTGGAATTACAGCGAGTACTAAACATTTGCGGCACGCATTGCTTTTCTTATTTAATCAAAAGAAAATGGGTATACTAAAAAGCGCACCCGCGACTTTTCAGAAATTAATGGATACTGTATTATCAGGTCTACAAGGCAATGAACTTTTTGTATATATGGATGATATCGTTATTTATGTTTATTCGTTGAAAGAAGGCGAAACTAAATTCGGCAGATTAATGAAACGACTCGAGGAAGTGAATTTAAAATTAATGATAATTAATTAAGGATAATGTTGTAGACGACTCTGACCATGAATCCTTGTTTTCCTTTGAAACCGCCCAAAGAACTCGATGTACCCCACTTTGTATTGATGCATCTCGTTCAAAAATAATTATTATTTCCCCTGCAGATATTTTAGATGACAATGCACTGATCACGCCCCATGGGTAAAAGGTGTTAATAAAAAGTATAACCAAATTAGAGCCAATTATTATTGGAATACAATGACGAAGGACATCCAGAATTTTATGAGAAAATGCAAAAATTCTCAAATTAAAAAACTAACTCCTATAAAGACTAAGCAACCCATGATTATTACGGACACAACCGGGTCAGCTTTTCACAAGAGGATATATTATTAATTGTGTGAATATTATTGGGAGTACAAATTAGTTCGGTCCGTTTTCAAAAAATGGCTCTGGCTGTTATGAATATTTCATAGTGACAGCTGATTTCGGTGGTTTCAGAGATGTTAGACATCTGTCAATAATATTCAGTTTATATCGCTTTGAGTTTCATACAAAACCTCTATTTTTTACTATGTTGAATATGTCAAATTTTAACAGGTGTAGGTCATAAGTTTTTTCCGGTTTAACTAAGAGATGGCGCCAGTGAAAAGTACGCAGCGTATTAATTTGATACATACGTCATTTTGTTCGTCTGACATTTAAAACTACAAACACACACAAGTTGAGTCCGCCAAAAACTAGCCTTTTTGTTTTATCGTTCAGTGATCATGTCGAGTTTTGTGCCTGAAAAAGAACATTTGCGGCACGCATTGCTTTTCTTATTTAATCAAAAGAAAAAGGCTGTTGAGAGTCATCGTTTGCTGGTAGAAACATATGGTGAACACGCTCCATCGATTAGAACATGTGAGACATGGTGTGGAGGTTTGAAGGGATAGCCCGGGAAGAATCTAGGCATGTGCCCACTGAGTACTCGGCACAGAGAATAAGAAAGACTCTTTTATTACGTAGAGAAACACTAGAACGATGCAGCTCTAACGGCGGGCTAGTCTCCACCGTTCTTCTGCCGTACAGCGACAAAAGACTAGCCGTGCAGTGACAAAAGACTAGCTCGCCGGCGTGTGGTGGGGGGCGAGCTCGCATGCAAGCGAGATAGAGTATAGCCACCACAATGGTTTCGACAATTTAAAAATGGTGATTTCAATGTGAAAGACAGTGAGCGCTCTGGTACACCACAAAAATGCGAAGAAGAGCAATTGCAGGAGTTATTGGATGATGACCCAACTCAAACTCAACGGCAATTAGCAGAAGCATTACATGTATCACAAAAAACAATCAGCAGACGTTTACGAGCAATGGGAAAGATCAATAAACTCGGTGAATGGGTCCCACACAATTTAAATGAACGTCAAATGGAAAATCGCAAAGTCACTTGTGAAATGCTGCTTCAACGCCACGAAAGAAAATCATTTTTGTATCGAATTGTGACGGGTGACGAAAAATGGATTTATTTTGAAAACCCGAAGCGGAAAAAATCGTGGTTTTCACCTGGCAAAGCTGGTCCATCAACATCAAGGCCAAATCGCTTCGGCAAGAAGACCATGCTCTGTGTCTGGTGGGACCAGAGTGGTATTGTGTATTATGAACTCTTGAAGCCCGGCGAAACCGTTAATACACAACGCTATCGCCAACAAATGATTAATTTAAACCACGCATTAATCGAAAGACGACCGGAATGGGCCAGAAGACATGGCAAAGTGATTTTGTTACACGACAATGCGCCATCTCATACAGCAAAACCAGTGAAAGACACCTTGAAATCGCTTGGCGACAAGCACCCCAAAGGAAACAAAACTTACTTCGTCCACGTCGTTGTTTTTGGGTAACGCTAAAAGTAAGATTTAGGATGATGGTAAGATTTTTCATTTAAAATATTACTTTAATCATTAAATAACCTTCAAAATTAACCTTAATTATTCAAAAAAACATTTTTGAACAAATTTTCAGTATTTTACATTGAATTGACCTTCTAAAGGTCATTCTAAAAAATTTAAAAGTATTTTGGTCAGAGAATTTTCCGCTCATTCACGATCCGGGGTCAAAAATAGGGGTCCCCATTAATAAAATCACTTTGACCTGTAAATAACCTTGAAAACTGACCTCAAGGTCAATTTGCTCATGGTCAATACGCTCAAGGTCATTGGCTCACAGGCTCGTTTAAACATTACTGGCCCACAATCCTTGAAAGCTTCAAGAAAACGGTTTTTGTGCGAATTTTCAGTATTTAACCTTGATTTGACCTTCTGAAGGTCATTAAAAAAAAATGGAAAAGTACCATTTTACTTAAAATTTTCCGCTCTACCCGATTCCGTCGTCAAAAATAGGGGTTACCATTTAGAAAAAAACACTGACCAATAACCTTGAAAATTGAGTTCAAGGTCAAAGTCGTTGGTACCATTGGGTGGCCCCCTCTGTCTCCTTCAACTTTTGTAGAGGTCATTTTTTAATATCATTTGTTACTACACAGGTTATCCACGTGGGTCGATTAAAATGGCCCACTTTGTATATATGTCAGACGTGACAAATGACAAAAAGTGTGAAGAGATACGAAAAAACATAACAATGACAAAACCGGAAATATCATAGAAAACGTGACAACGACTGTAACGAGGAACAAAAAAATAATGAGAACATTAACAAAAACAGTAGTGAAAAAGACGAAGAAAATAAGAGAAACAATGAAAAGATCCAAGATATAACGGAAACAATGACAGAAAAATGTAACGAGAACCGAAAAAAATGACAAAAACTGATATATCACGGAAACCATGACTATGACTGCAACAAGGACCGAAAAAATGACGAAAATAATATCAAAAACAATAGAAAAAGAGAAGAAGATAACAGAAACAATGACAAAAACTGTAACGAGGAACAGGAGAAGATAACAATGACAAAAACTGAAATATTACCGAAAACATGACAATTATAGTGACGAGAACCCAGGATAAAAACGAAAACAATGACATAACCGTCATATCACAGAAACAATGACAATGACTGTAAAAGGGACTGAAAATATGACGAAAACAATAACTCAAACAGTAGAAAAATCAAAGAAAATAACAGAAACAATGACAAGAACCGAGATATAACGAAAACAATGACGAACCAGTAACGAGAACCGAGAAAAAATAACAATGACAGAATCGGAAATATTATAGGAGACATGACAATATCTGTAACGAGAACCGAAAATATACGAAAATAAAAATACCAGTAGAAAAAGCGAAGAAAATAACAGAAACAATGACAAGAACCGAGATATAACGGAATCAATGACCGGTACTGAAACCAGAACAGAGAAAAAATAACAATATCAATGACAAAAACCTAAATATCACAGAAACTAGGACAATGATTGTAACGACAACCGAAAAAATAACGAAAACAGTTACAAAAACAGTAGAAAGCACGAAGAATGTAAAGAAAACAATGACAAAAACCGAGATATATCGGAAAAAATGACAAATATTTTAACCCTTTGGCGTACAACCACGTGTGAAGCTCGTGGTCGGGTTTTCGAGCCAAAACAGGTTATCACGAGCCTGGCCCGTGGTACATCGGTCGGGCCAAAAATGACTATCACGGGCCTGGCCCGTAGTACGTCAGCTGAGCCAAATATAAACACCACGTGTCATGCTCTGTTCACAGCAGTTCTGTTTACGTTTTGGGACCACGCCGTTGAATCTTAAATCGTAGGACAAGGGGCTAAAGAGAACAGAAATAAATAACGAAAACATTGACAAAACCGAAATATCACAGAAACCATAACAATGACTGTAACAGGGGCTGAAAAAAATGACAAAAACAATAACAAAAAACCTTAGAAAAATAGAAGAACATAACAGAAACAATGACAAGAACTAAGATATAATTGAAATATGACAAAAACTGCAACGTAAACCGAGAAAAAATATCAATGGCAAAAACAGAAATATCACAGAAACCATAACAATGACTGTAACAGGGGCTGAAAAAATGACGAAAACAATAACAAAAAACCTTAGAAAAATCAAAGAACATAACAGAAACAATGACAAGAACTAAGATATAATTGAAGTATGACAAAAACTGCAAAGTGAACCGAGAAAAAATATCAATGACAAAAACGGAAATATTACAGAAAACGTGACAATGACTATAACGAGGACCAAAATAATAACGAAAACAATATAAAAAACAGTAGAAAAAGCGAACAAGATAAAATAAATAATATCAGGAACTCTGCTAAAACAGAAAAAATGAGAAATTACAAAAAAATGTAACGAAAACCGAAAAGAAAACACGAATAGAACAGAAATATCAAAGAAAAATGGCACTGACTGTAACGAGCACCGATAAAATATAAACAATAACAAAAGCGATATAAAAAGCGAAGAAGCTAACAGAAACAATGACAAGAACCGAGATATAATGGAAAGAATTACAGAAAATCTAACGAAGACCGAGAAGAATAACGAAAACAGTGACGAAAATTGAAACATCAACGTGAAAACCCGAAGTATTACAGGAACCATGAAAACGACAGTAACAAGGAGTAAAATATAATGAAAACTATATGAAAAACAGAAGAAATTGCGAAGAAGATAACAGAAACAATGACAAGAGATGTAACGGCAAAAATGACAAAACAGTAACAAGAATTAAAAAAAAATTTCAATGACATAAACCAAAATATCATAGAAACCATGACAATGACTGTAATGAGGACCAAAAAATGACAAAAACATTAACAAAAACAGTATAAAAAGAGGAGAAGATTACATAAACAATGACAAGAACCGAAATATAACAGAAATAATGACAAAACTGTAATAAGATGCGAGAAAAAATAACAATGACAAAAACGGTAATATCACAGAAAACATGACAATGACTGTAATGAGGACCGAAAAATGACGAAAACAATAACAAAAGCAGTAGAAAACCATAAAAGATAACAGATATAATTACAGAAACCGAGGAACATCGGAAAAATGACAAAAACTGTAACGAAAATCGAGAAAATATAACAAAAACAGTGACAAAAATCGAAATATCAAAGAAACCATGACAATGACTGTAACGAGCACTGAAAAAAAGACGAGAAAAATAACACAAACAGTAAAAAACAGAAATAAAGATAAGAAACGAAATACAACGGAAACAATGACAAAAAATGTAACGAGAACCGAGAAAATATAACAAACAAAATAAAAATAACCGAAATATCACTGAAACCATGACAATGACTGTAACGAAGGCTGAAAAAGTGACGAAAACCATAACAAAAACAATAGAAAAATGGAAGATGATAACAGAAACAACGACAAGGAGCGAGATATAATGGAAGCAATGATAAAAACTGTAACGAGAATAAAGATAAAATAACGAAAGCAAGGACATAAACCAAATTATCACAGAAACCATAACAATAACAGTAAAGAGGACCAAAAACATGACAAAAACAATAAGAAATACAGTAGAAAAAACAAAAGAGATAACAGAAATAACGACAGGAACTGAGATGCAACGGAAGTAATGACAAAAACTGTTACGAGAACCGAGAAAAGATAACAATGACAAAAACGGAAATATTACAGAAAACATGACAATTACTGTGACGAGGATTGAAAAAATAACGTAAACAATAACAAAAACAGTAGAATCGAAAGAAAACAGAAATAATGACCGGAACCGAGATACAACGGATTCAATGACAAAATACGTAACGATAAATGAGAAAAAAATATTTAAAAAATGACGAAACGGAAATATCACAGAAACTATGACAAAAACTTTAACGAGGACCGAAAAAATAACAAAAACAATAACAATAACACTAGAAAAAAAGAAGAATATAACAGAAGAAGAATATGACAAGAACCGAGATATAACGGAAACGATAACAGAAACTGTATCGAGAACCGAAAAATATAACAACAACGTTAAAACCCGAAAAATCACAGAAGCCAGAACAATGACTGTAACTAATGCCAAAAAAATGACAATAATGTTATGTCCTGAAAGAGAACGCAACGACCGTATTCGCGAACGCGAGTCCTAAACGTACCTGAATGCCGGCGATGAAGGTCAGAGACCAAAAGGGTCACTTTACTCTGACGCGAACGTACGCAGGGTGGTCCTAATTGCGGTCAAGGTACTGAAATCCTTTACCTGGGATGGGATCGCGAGCGGTAGAATTGGGAAAGGGAAGTGAACGCACGATGGTATAAATATTAAATAAAGTAGGAATTTGAGATGACAATTTCTACATTTATTATCTAGCGGACGGGGAAATTATAATATTAAAAAAGCGGTGGAATTATTGGGTGAGTGCAAAAATTCGTGCGGAGGTGTAATAGATGGCGTTAGAAGCGGCGTAAAGTTTTGTCAT
>NW_014555761.1:0-1394 GCF_001313825.1 Dinoponera quadriceps
GTCTAATATAATTTCTAAAATAGAAGATGAATGGACTCGAACAAGAAAAAATACGTGTATCATGAAGGGGGAAAAACCATACGGGTTAGAAAAACTACCAGGGCGCAATTTGAGGCGTTGCGTAGTCTGCAGTACAAAGAACAATGTTATTAAAAGGTCCAACTTAATTTGTGTAGGATGTAAAAAAGGTTTGCATCCATTGTGTCTTCACAAGCATGGGTGTAAATTTTAATAATATTTGCATCCAAATGTTAAATTCAAATTTAAATTCGTTTTTTATCAGCTATTTCGTTCAACAAATATTTTATTATTGTTTTTTATAGTTTATTCTACATAGCATACTTCATTACATTATTATAGCGATTTGTAAATGAATTTTTTATATGAATAAAAGTATGTAAACCTATAAAATGTATAATTATTCCAATTTTATCTTTTTTTACCGAAGATTGAAAGGTCACCGTAAAGTTGTGCATCGAGAAAAACCGAGCCNAGCGTTGCAATTTTCAGAAGAGAACAGAAGAAGCGCGATCGCGCCGCTTGGCACTCAAACGGTTAAGTGCAACTAGTACGGACATAAAAAAAAAGAAGCTGCGTACGTAATAACTAAATACCCCTGATAGAAACAGTTAAAACAAGTCGAAATCATGAATCAATATTTTGTTAGCATAATAAATATCGATAGCGATTTGAATATGTTAAACCGTGATTACTAAAAAGATGAGTTGTCCGGAATTAAAGAATGGAATATGTTTCAACAGTATATGTAATAAGAGTAATAGAACAATACAGTTCTTTCACGACAAAGATGAGTGTTGATAATGAAGTATATGTGGCGGTTGAAACAAACGGCGGCGATTATATTTTGTAATCAAGGCAACGGCTTATTTTCGCACACATATTTGTTCCTTCGTATTTTGTTTTACTTATTATTTTATTTTTTTGCTCTGCGGCTCCACTCACTCTCGTTTGAAACCCCAAACATCGCGGACGCGCGCTCCCGTCGGCCTTTCCGCCATCGATGTCGTCGTTCCCCTTCGTGCGCGAATTTACTCTGTTAAACCTATTAAAGTTTCTACATTTATTTCAAACGCCCCAGCATTATTGTGTACACGTTCTTTCTTAAATAGCGGTAAACGCTAAATTGGTGACCCCGACGTGACAGTGAGTGTACATCAAGTTCAGTGCTTCGCTGTGTTTTCGGCTCGCGTGTGTGTTCGCACGTCGGCTTCGCGTGCCCGGTGACTTTTCGGTGCGTTTTCGCGAGTTCGGGACATTTTCTTCGAGTATGCTTCGCTCTCCGCCCGACCGGCCGACGGGTGCCGTCGGCGGCCTGCCGCTCGACGATTCGGCGGATGCCCGGGGCGACGTCGCACCGATTCTTCAGCCGTTTC
>NW_014555762.1:0-284 GCF_001313825.1 Dinoponera quadriceps
AATATTTCAATTACACACGCCAGTTTGCATCCGTTCACGATTTAACGTAAGCAAAGTCAAAATTCACACGACATTCACGTTATTTCGCCTATTACACGCAAACTCGCAAATTTCGCCAGAGGATAGATTTCTTTTAACTTGTCTCCTGGAACTATCGTATTTGGTCGAAAAGTTTCAAGCCGAAACGTGAATTTGCATTAGTTCACGTTTTCTGATGTAGAATCGAAAGAAACGCTCGCCGCCTGAAATCTGCGAGGCTGCCGCATGGAAATAACCTAATAAAG
>NW_014555763.1:0-509 GCF_001313825.1 Dinoponera quadriceps
ATCCAGTGCTTATGTCGCGTTTTACAATGATTTTATATACATACATATACATATACATATAATCGTATTAATTTTTTGTACACACACATAATGTTCATGTGTAAATGGAAAAAGTTGTTGTTATTCTAAGACATTTTTTTGTATATCTGATATATGTATCGTATTGGCGGAAACAAAGTGAAATTTTATTATGTCTCACGTAATAAAACATGTGTAGACAAATTGTATCTATTCGTTGTAATTCCAAAGTACTAAGTANCTAAGTACATACAGAGAGAAACGATTTGTGCCCGTTTTTATCAACGTTGATTAAAGTTTTAACCCGAGTTTAAGCTTTCGTCCGAGGAGAATTTAAAGGCTTCAGTTTAAGGTTTATCAACGTTGATTGGAAACAGACATTACACAGACGTACAAGACACATCATCGTAAGAACTTTGCCTAGCTAAAAGCATCAATGAAATTTATTGTATTCTAAACGCATAAGGAAAAGAAAATATTTTAACCTAAAT
>NW_014555764.1:0-252 GCF_001313825.1 Dinoponera quadriceps
TTGGGTTTGGGTTGCGTTTGGGTTTGGGTTTGGGTTGCGTTTGGGTTTGGGATGGTTTTGGTTTGGTTTGGGTTTGGGTTTGGGCTGCGTTTGGGATTGGGTTGGGTTAGGTTACGCAAGGTTAGGTTACGCAAGGTTACGCAAAGTTACGCAAGGTTATGCAAGGTTATGCAAGGTTACGCAAGGTTACGCAAGGTTACGCAAGGTCTCCGTCGTGAGGCGCCACCTTGTCGTGGTGACGGAGCTTGAGCC
>NW_014555765.1:0-4999 GCF_001313825.1 Dinoponera quadriceps
GGATTTATTTTCACAAAAAACGGCAAGAACTTATTCACACTCCCAATAACTTGCACGCTATGATACGTTACAAGTTATAAAATCATTGTAATAGTTCACAATACATAAATATACAAATAATTAATTTTTGGGGAAACTTGTTCACATTTTTGATGAAGAAATATCGAACAGAACGATTCTCGTTTTTCTATGCTTCACTTTGTTAATTATAGATACCAAAAGCGTCGAAAACACAATTACGAATAGTACGCAATTACAATATATTAAAAGGCGAGTCGAGGGCGGTTTTCTTGGTCGAGTGCACTTCCGCGCACAGGTACAACAGGACGAAGTAGAGCTACCTTCGTTTCCACATTGTTCTTCTGGACAAATGAATGAGACACAAGTACTGGAGGAAGCACATATATTCTCACTCCGAGTTGAAACTCGGTGCTTCACTAAGGAGACGTAGCTTGCAGCTTGAGATCGAGGTAATCAATAATACCTAGCGAAACCCAACTTTCAAAGAAGACTCATATATTGACGACTTTGATCGGCTCGCCCGACAATTAGCCCAAGTAGCTGTGGCCGCCACCATGTAAGAAAAATGAACCGTGATCTCTACGGGATAAAAGTCGTGAGGAAAATGTGTCAAACAAACTCGTTATTCGCAGTCCGCGATCTCGATAAAGATACTTTTACTCCCGTTGGAATTATAATAAATATGCGTAGCTCTTTCTCTCTCTCAAATAATTGAAAAACTTTGAAATATAATGTCGATGTAACTTTACGATCGCATAATCGGGAGAGTGCAAATGATCAATTGATTTTGATCGAATTGCAATACACAGCGCAGAATGGGATACAGCTCGCAGATTTGTTTCACATGCATGAGTGTGCATTTCCTAGAGGAATGTTGTTTTATTTGAAGAATAATAAAATACGTTCGCGTTGCATGCAAATCTGTAACACCTACGATAACGAATCAAGGGAGAAAGAGAGAGAGAGAAAGAGAGAGAGAGAGATCGCTCTCTCTAACGTTCTCTCACTCTCTCTCTCTCCCTCTTTTTCCCCTTCTCTCTATCTCTCTCTCTTTCTCTCTCTCTCTCTCTCTCTCTCTCTCTCTCTCTCTCTCTCTCTCTCTCTCTCTCATTCTTTCGTTGGCCGTCGAGCAATTCGGATCAGCGAGTGCGAACGCGCAGATTTCACGTAAATGAATCTAGCGGAAAGGAATACAAATATGATTGGATGGCAGAAGACAAGTCGGGAAAAGGCGGAGAAAAAGCAGTTTAAAATTTGGCGATGTGGACCGGAGCTCTCGGGTGATATGGACGAGGTTTATGCAGAATATCGATGTTCGGTATGTAAAAAGGTAATTAAGAGTCAAGTAGTGACATGTAAGTCTTGTGTAAAACTGTTCTATCACCCGGGATATGTTAGTAAACATAAAGTGTATGATAAGAATCGAGAAGTAATAACTTGTCCGGGTCCATATGAGAGATTTTCAATAGATGAGGATAAATCATTGGCAGTGGAGGGGAAAGCTGGGGAAAGAATAGGATCCGTAGGGTCAACTGAGTCTATGGAGCGTACAACAAGTATAGCAGGAACATCGGGCATTAATGTAAAAATAGATTGGCTTGTAAAAGCAGTGAAAGCAATGAAAGATGATTCAGTGTGTAAGAGGGAAATTAAATTAATAACACAGGCCCACAAAAAAAAATTTTTCTATACGAGACAAGTGGCTAGGCTATTCTTATGTATTTTGAGCCGTTGAATCCGAATCTAACGTCAGAATTTTTCCTACACGTCCTAATTTCTCTCTAAATGCAGATAGTAGGGGGAAATCGAGGGATATTCGGGACGTTATTTTTATAATCATTGTCCAGCTGCACAAAAAAGATTTAAAACTTCTTTCCGTGACCAGACAATGTCTATATGATGTTTTTGAGGTCGCTGAATCCGAATCCGAGGTCAGTTTAACCCCATCACATCAGGGTTTCTCATAACCCCAAAAAATAGGTCCAAAAAACCATTAATTTCTTACAACTTTAATCTCTTGATTCTTCAACACGAACCACAACCAGGCTAACCTACTTAACTCTAGGAACGAGTTCAGTATTTCATTTTTCTCGGAATAATTGAATCCCACACCCCAAGCGGTCTACCCCACCTACCCCCAATCCTCCTAACCTCTAGAAATCATTACTGCTAAATTTCAAAGCAGGTTAACCCACCTAACTCTAGAAACGAGTTTAGTTTCTTAATTTGTTTTTTAAAATGAAATAATTCCATACTACAAGTAGGCTACTACACCTATCCACCCACCCCTTAACCCACCTAATCCCTAGAAACCACCCATACCAAAGTACAAGGTGGCTAACCCACCTGACCCTGGAAACAGCAAGTTTAGTCGTTTATTTTTCTTGAAACAACTGAATCCCACACCACAAGCGGGTTGACCCACCCACGCCAACCAGATATTCAGCAGCATCTTGAAGCTGGTGTATTTGGATCTCAGGAAGGCATTTAGAAGTACGTTGTCCCTACAGCTGTCGATCCCTGCCCCGAGTACTCTTTCGTTGAACAGATCAATGATCATGCATGTAATTGAATTAAAAAAAATGTATCTTTAATATATCGTTGGCAAAATAAATTTTGTATTATACTTTAAAATTTGCTTCATCGTCAGACTGTATGCAGATCTATTCGAACTGTTTCGAAATTTTAACTATTGTTTGTACCTACTTAAAAAAAGAAAATGAATTGAGCGCTTTTGCAGAAGTTTGTAATATTTGCTTTAAAAGCTCGTTTACTTGCTTCCATTTCATTTACAGTACAAGTACATAAGTGAAAGTTTTTAAGGCATATTCTTTGCCTTCCGGAAAAAACCTGCTGCCACAAAAGACACTGGAACAATTACAACTGCCCGAAAGGGATGTGTAGAATGATTTGCTTCCAATCTTTTGTGGTGAGGAAGCCAGCGAAGGCGCGTTGCCTTGCAGGGGGGCGTTAGGGTGTGAGAATGAAGCCGTAGTGTGACCGACGATGAGTTGAGATTCTCCTCATCAAAGTCGGAAAGCTCACATACTTAGACCTAGGGAAGTATGTGAGTTATCACCCCTAGGACGGTGGACTCGCCTGCGATCGGACCAGGATCCCTAACGCGCGGGTTTTCAAATATATCTTATGGCTCCTAAAAAAACAAAAGTATTGAACATTTCTCCTATGCACAATTGTAATGCAAATCCAGACTTATTCTGCTACGTTTGTAATGAATACAAAATTAATAAAAATAGCCACAAAAAAATTACAGATAAAGTTAAGGAGATTTATAAGGCATATTTCAGGTTTGACATTAAAAACCAAGAAAGTAAATGGATGCCTCATATAGTATGCAGTGCCTGTTATAGTAAAATGAGTCGCTGGAATACAAACAGTCGAAGTAGCGGTCAGGAATATATTCCTACACAATGGAGTGAGCCACAAAATAAAGAAGACTGTTACTTTTACATGACAAACGTAACTGGATTCAATACTACAAATACATCAAAAATTTCTTATGCTAATGTTTCCAGTGTTAAACGACCTGTAACTATAACTCAAAATGCAGGGACAATAGGAAGAACATCTAACAATAAGATGAGTCCTAAAAATTACATATCTTCTACGTTACGTGAATTGTCGATTGATGACGAAAACGAAGATGGGCAGCAAACAGAAGCATTAGAAGAGAGTGAGAGCGAAACAAGCGTAAGCAAGTCTGACGATAGTGACGATATTTATGTTTGCTCAGGTAAGAAAGATACTACCCCTAAACCATAGTCACAGAAGAAACTGAATGACGTCGTTAGAAATCTAGGATTGGCTAAAGATGCTGCCGAATATCTGGCTTCCGAATTAAAAAAAAAGCAATTTGTTATCAAAAGGAACAAACGCTACATTCTATCGAAACAGGGAAAAAGAATTTGGAAAATATTTTTCTCGAGACTCAGACATTGTATATTGTAATGACATTCAAGGTTTAATGAATGAACTTAAACCAAATATATATAAGACACACCAGTGAAGATTGTTCATAGACTCTTCAAAGCGAAGTCTGAAAGCAGTATTACTCCACGATACAAACAAGTATGCCTGTATTTCGGTTGCCAATTCTACGGTACTTAAAAAAGAGTATACTAATATAGAAACAGTTCTAGAAAAGATTAAATATTCGGAACAGCAGTGGAAAAATTGTGGTGATCTAAAAATTTTGTCAATAATATTGGGTCAACAATCTGGCTTTGTAAAATTTCCATGTTTTCTTTGTCTTTGGGATAGCAGAGCTAGAGAAAAGCATTACAAACAAAAAGAGTGGGAGGCAAGGTCAACCCTTGAACCTAGTTTTAACAACATCATAAGGGAATCATTAGTGGATCCATCAAAAATATTCCTTCCGCCCCTCCACATTAAACTTGGATTAATGAAACAATTTGTGAAGGCTTTAGATAAAGAAGGAAGATGTTTCGAGTACCTAAGCCAAAAGTTTCCGAACATTTTTGAAGCAAAATTAAAAGAAGGAATTTTCGATGGGCCACAAATCCGCACGTTAATGAGAGACAAAATGTTTGAAGACAGTATGAATTTTAAAGGAAAAGCAGATTGGATAAGCTTCAAAAATGTTGTTAAAAATTTCCTAGGCAATCATAAAAGCAATGACTATAAAGAAATAGTTGCTAAAATGGTTAAAAAATACGAGAAATTAGGATGCCTTATGAATCTTAAATTACATGTTCTTGATTCCCACATTGACAGATTTCCAGAAAATCTTGGGGATTACAGTGAGGAACAAGAAGAACGTTTCCATCAGGACATAAAAGAGAAGGAGCGGCGCTACCAAGGAAAATAGAATGAACACATGATGGCTGATTTTTGTTGGATGTTGAAACGGGATCTTAAAGAGAGTAAGAAGCGCAAAAGAAATCCTCTTCGTAAATCATTTGAAGATAAAAGAACACGGAAACGCAAAAGAATAGAG
>NW_014555766.1:0-756 GCF_001313825.1 Dinoponera quadriceps
ACCCATTTACCGAGTTTATTGATCTTTCCCATTGCTCGTAAACGTCTGCTGATTGTTTCTTGTGATACATGTAATGCTTCTGCTAATTGCCGTTGAGTTTGAGTTGGGTCATCATCCAATAACTCCTGCAATTGCTCGTCTTCGCATTTTTGTGGTCTACCAGAGCGCTCACTGTCTTTCACATTGAAATCACCATTTTTAAATTGTCGAAACCATGTCTCACATGTTCTATTCGATGGAGCGTGTGCACCATATGTTTCTACCAGCAAACGATGACTTTCAACAGCCTTTTTCTTTTGATTAAATAAGAAAAGCAATGCGTGCCGCAAATGTTCTTTTTCAGGCACAAAACTCGACATGATCACTGAACGATAAAACAAAGACGCTAGTTTTTGGCGGACTCAACTTGTGTGTGTTTGTAGTTTTAAATGTCATACGAACAAAATGACGTATGTGTCAAATTAATACGCTGCGTACTTTTCGCTGGCCCCATCTCTTAGTTAAACCGGAAAAAACTTATGTATACACCTGGTAAGCCGTGGTTGGTTTCTAATAGGATCAGACCAGTCTGTAGGAGAAGTATTTGCATTATTATTGATAACATTCAATTCATTTTCTTCGTCTTCACTACTGGATGAAATCGTATTACGGCGTATAGAACGACGGTGAATAGGTATCATTTTACTTGAACTGTCACTTGAAAAATTTTCCGAAGAACTTATCCGCGAAATCTTACGACGTTTCATTATGACTTCT
>NW_014555767.1:0-909 GCF_001313825.1 Dinoponera quadriceps
CTTAGAGCGCAACTCTTTCCAGAGCACTCCGCCGCGAAAGGGTTAATATATCTTAAATGTCTGGTTGTAACTACGGCTGTTCATTAAACTTGATTTGCATTATTGTATAAACATCAGTATGTCACTGCTCCAAGTTGCAATAGTACTGATGTATTAGGTCGTCTCATAAGTTGGTGCTGTTTATTCTTCTACTATATAAAATAATATTTTAATCTTACCTATGAAGCTTACGAAAAAATGGTATCACTCTCTTTTTC
Organism: Dinoponera quadriceps; assembly: GCF_001313825.1. Lineage (NCBI taxonomy): Eukaryota > Metazoa > Arthropoda > Insecta > Hymenoptera > Formicidae > Dinoponera > Dinoponera quadriceps. The sequence continues at coordinate 258 of NW_014555767.1, forward strand.
CATAACCTCATTCCACTTTCTAGGCAATATTATCCCATTTGTATATGATTTCTATAGTTTATCATTAAAATATTTTTATGAAGCATTTTCTATTGCGTTTGCAATGTAAAATTTCTTGCCAGCTAAAAAATGTTGTAATATTCGAAACTGGTAAAATACCGATGGTGCAATGTCCGGAGAATAAGGTAGATGAAATAAAATTTTCCAATCAAATTCACGTAATTTTTTTGTATATTTTGTGCAACATGCGGTTTCACATTGTCGAGGTGGAAAATCACATTGCCACAATTTATGAGCTTGGACGTTTTTCTGCTTTTCTTTTCTCTTAATTTTTCGAACTGAGCACAATACAGGTCGGCATTAATTGTCTGATTTTGCGAAAGCAGCTCGAAGAACAAAATTTCTTGGTAACTCCACAATAGTAGTAGTAGTAGTAGTAGTAGTAGTTTTGCGGGTGGATCTATACGCAGATCTTAGGGTTACGTAGAATTAACATTCCGTTATAATACCCCGCACGTTATTTTAAGGCAGCTGCTTTATTTTAAGGAAGCCGCATTTTAACCTTCGATCAGTGGTTAGGTAAATTAGATCCTTTATTTCTACTTGTTGGATTTTGTTGTGCTCTATAAACACTCCCCCCCCCCCCCCCCCC